>NC_050575.1:229144925-229427927 GCF_011100635.1 Trichosurus vulpecula | reverse complement strand
TCTTCTGTGGCTAGTTAGGTCAAACTCTTGTGAATGATTTTGGATCCTATCCAGGAGGCTGCAGTTATAGCTGATCATTTTTTACCTGGGAGTCAACTACAAAAAGAATCTGTGGGAGGTGATGAGATTACCAAGAGAGAGGGTATAAAAAGAGAAGAGAAGAGGGTACAGGAAAGAGCTTTGGGGGCATGATAAAGGAAAAAAAAAGCCTTAGATGACAATCCAGCAAAGGAGACTGAAAAGAAATTCTGTTATTAGAGACAAGTGTCAGGAAGTTGAAGGAGAGAAAGTAGGCAACCATAGCATCAAAAGCTGCAGAGACAAGGCATAGACTCTTGAGGTAAAGAAGTTTTAGTTAAGTGGTGGAGTCAGAAGCCAAATAACAAGGGCTGAGAAATGAGTGGGAGGAAGTGGAAGCAAGAAGTATAGACATTTTTCTAGGAGTTTAGCCATGTAAGGGAAGAGAGACACAGGGTAATTGCTTCTTATTTTAAGTATTGTTGCTAATGGATTCCAAGAAGTGGAAAGGGAGAAATCTGACAATGTCATTTATATACCGCTTCTCTCCATGACCCTATCCCTTATGCAGAGTTTTGACCCTCATCCCTTCTTCTTCATGTTAATAGTAGGTGATGACTGACTTCAAGCAAGGAGTGGCAAAAAGTCAAGAGCCTTTGCTAAGCTATGAAGGTCATAAAAAGAGGAGCAAGAGCTTTTCTGAGAATGGTCCAGATACATTCAGCAAGGCAGATACATTCCTGAGTGGTTTCACTCTCACCATATATGGAATGGGAAGGGGATAGAAGATGACAAAACATCATGTGCCCCAGTGTTACTCTACTCACAGTCAGGCTCTGAGATGCCCTTGACCCATGGGTCCTCTGGTCCTACCTCACCTCTAGCACCCCATTTATCACCGGAGGGTAAGAGATCTCAACTCTACTCTCAAGATTACCTGTTGAGGGTATAGGACCATCCCAACTACTGTTTAAAATCAGAGACCACACAATTCTCATTCTCATTCCCCACTCTGGCCTTGGATTGAATGGGGAGCTCCAAAGGTGTTGTAGTTATCACTACCTGTAGGCAGAAGAGACCAATGCATTCCTCTAACTTTCTGAGTAGAGGGGAAATGGGACATGTGTAGCATTTAGTAGAGGAATCTAGAATGTTGGCATTCCTATCCCTCCTATCCCTCCCATGCCACACACCTTTGCAGAGATCCTTCTGTTTATGGTATCTTCTAAATTTGCCCTCCTGGGGCAAATCCTACCGGCCTCACACTGGTTTGTATTTGTGAAGGAATCTCTGCTATGTTCTGGGACTTGATACAATCAGGATAATGTCATTTGCAAACCAAAGCATCTGGAAGACCTCATCATCAACAGGGAATTATTTTTCAACTTGGTCTCTATGTTGGATTTCCTGCATGACATGGTGAAAACCTTTGGCAAACATACTTCTCATTGTTCTATGCTTTGCCTTATATTAATCATCAAATTGTCTTTAAATACTATGTTGGAGGAGACACCTTTAGGGCTCCATTTTGCTCTACCAAGTCCCTATCTCTGTCTCTCTTTACACACGCACATACACACACACACACACACGTACATAACTATAGATATGTATATATATATACATGTATATGCATGTATTCAACAAACAATGAACAGAATAGGATGTTATATTATCTTCATTTTTCAGTCGGTTACATGATGGTGAAAATGTAATCTGTTGTGAAATATCACTTGTAAAAGCCTATCTGTTCGCCTCTAATGCCCTAATCAAGGTCGCCCCTGACATATGTGGAGATTATTCTCATAAAATTTTTATTTAGGTGGAAAAGTTTGTGTTACTAGTGGTCTCTTGGTCACTATTTTAAAAAATAAGGTCCAAGATATTTTTTTCATACCTTTGGAATCTTCCCTTCCCTCCAGATACCTTGAGAATAGATCCTTCAAGGCTTTAAGAATTATGTTACCTCTTTTTGGTACACTTTAGTCCAATTACAGCTCCTACCTTTGTTCTCTTCAGAGAAATTTTTAGTGCTTTATAAACACATCCAGGACTATATACTGTTAGAGTCCAAATCTGGGGGCTCTTTGAGAGGGAAAAGGTGGCTACAAAATCTTTGCAGATCTTTTTCTTTTATTTGTTCAAATAGTAGGATAAGAGTAAGATTAGGGACTGGACCTCTGTTTCCATTGGTGTAGGGAACTCTCAGATGAGGAAACTCCTTCTACTAATGTAGGCCAGTATCTTCTCCACAACTCATTGTCTTAGAATTAGAATGTTGCCTGGGACACTGAGAATTTAGGTCACTTCTCCTGAGTCATATAGCCAGAATGTGATTGAGGTGGGGCTGAAGCTCATGTCTTTGTGGCTCTGAGGTCAGCTCTCTATTCATGATGCTGCATTGCTTCTCAGAGAGGGCAGCAGTTCCCTAACTGATCATTGGTCAAAGGCTCTGAGCAAACCATTTTCAGAAAAGGAAAGTTAAACTATCAACAACCATCTGAAAAAATCTTTAGTTAGAGAAATTCATGTTTAAATTCCTCTGAGGTATCACTTCACATCCACTGATCCATAAGCATGGTAAAAGGTAGTGTAATGTAGATCAGGGGAAGTGGTTTCCTGGTCCTATGTTCATGCATTTTGACTCCTTGTTGAGAGATACTGTCTTTCTGAGAAGTCCATTGGTCCCTAATGATTAGATCTCCACACATGTCAGATGAGATTATTGTCCACCTAGAGTCAGAGGTGAATTATTGTTGTGGAAGAAACCCTGCTGCTGTAGTCTATGAGAAAGACCTGTTTCTACCCCTCTTTTTTTTAGACCTTTCCCTCTTTGCAGCTAGGTGGGGCAGTGGATAGAGTGTTGGGCCTAGAGTCAGGAAGACTCTTCTTCCTTTCCTGAGTTCAAATGTAGCCTTAGACACTTATTAGCTGTGTGACACTGAGCAAGTCACTTAACTCTGCTTGCTTCAGTTTTCTTATCTGTAAAATAAGCTGGAGAAGAAAATGCAGATCCACTCTAGTATCTTTGCCAAGAAAATCCTAAATAGGTCATGAAGAGTTGGACATGACTGAAAAACAAGAACAACAACCACCCCCTCTTGCAGTGCTTTTGGGAGGTGGGAGTAGGCAAAAGTAGTGCTTTCCTCTCTTCCGCTCAGTGGCAATAACTTGCATCATAAACACATAACATTTCACCATGAACAAGCTTCCCTTGGATGACATCATTTTGTCTGCTTTTGCAGGAAGTGGACCTCAAGTCAACCTCTCACTCCCTGTGTGAAAGTAGGCAAATGATTTTACTTCTGAGCTCCAGTTTCCTTAGCTGTAAAAGAAAAGGGTTGGACTAGGTGACTTCTAGATTCCTTTCCAGCTCTAATCTATGATCCTATGTCCCTACTTGACCACTAACTGACTGTGTTACCTTGAGTATCACTTAACTTCTCTGTGTGTCAGTTCCTTCCTCTCTAGAATGGGGAAGTTCATGGATGATGGCATATCTATGGTCCCTTCCAGCTCTAAGTCTCTTATGTTATGATTCTAGTTGTCATCCCTGATATTTGTCATTTGGTTAGCCTATGCAGGAGTGTATCTGGGGGCCTACCTCTTGCTTACTCTAGTCTAATCAAATGGCCTTTTCTCACCCCAGGGAATTTCTTTTCTGTATCTGTCTTTTGTCAGATACTTTCTCTGGACATTTTAGACATCTCTACTTTCATTTCTCCCAAGCACCTTGTTCTTTTTGTTTATAAACTTGCTCAGGACTTGGCATAGTGTATTGGAAAGAGCACTTTGCTTGGTACTCAGAAGACCTGAGGCTAAGTCTGGGCTCTATTACTAGCTGAATAACCTTAATATGGTCACTCCCAAGTCACTGTGCCTCTGTCTTCTTATCCGTAAAATGAAGGAGACATTCTTTTCAGGTTACTTTCAGCACTGAGAATCTGTGCTAAAAACAGATTGTGGGATTCATTGGAAAAGGTGATGAATTTGGAATTTGCAGAACCTGGTTCAGATTCTGTCTCTGTCACCTCCTAGTTGTCTAACAACAGATGAGTTGTTTCCCCTTTCTTGGTCTCAGATTCTTTTGAAGAAATGAGGAGATTGAACTACATGATCTCTATGGTCCCTTTCAGTTCTAACATTCTATAGTCTATGTATTTGGTAGGAGTTCAGATTGGAAGGACTCACTGAATGCTTGAGGGTTTGAAAATAAGGGTTTATTACTCAGAACTCAGGAGAGCAGAATGCATGCAGCCCCCTATGCTCAACTTGATCCTACACGGTAACCATGTGAATAGCTACCCTGACGTGAAGTGGGATGGGTGTGCTCCAATCAAAGACCCCTCAAGCATTGGGCTGTATAGGATAGTGCAGAGAGTGAGATCCCTCCATACGGTGGAGACCAACTAAGAATGGAAGAGTTCCCTTAGACAATGTACAGGGAATTTTAACTCCACCAAGCGAACCGGTCAAATGGAGAAGGTGTGGTACACTGGGTGCCTCTCCTCCTTAGAAAAACATGTAATAAAGCTTGCTTTGGACATGTCCAGATTTCTAAACACAGGAGGTACCCTTGCCCGAGAGGGTTTCTGAGTAGGGTACCTTCATGTTAGGAGATATCGCCATGTGCAAAGTAGCCAACATTATACATGTATGACCAGTGAGGAAAGTGCCAGGGCTGATCCATGACCCATTGCTACTCATTATGACTCCAAGTCAAAGGACTACAAGGATGAGAACAATTTTCCTGAAATAGCCTTGTTGGATGTGAGCCTAGACTTGCCAGGCACAGGCATAAGCAGGAACAAACTACTTCTAGGGTTTGGTGAATTTGAGGGATCATAGGACAACAGGCAGAGAATGTAGAGCTAGTTTAGGACTAACCATCCCCACAAGCATAAAAAGAACTGGAAGGAGTATAGGAATTAGGAATAATAGAACCTGGGTTCAAATCCTAGCTTTTCTACTTTTGGGGGCAAATTATTTTTTTGTTTTTAGGCCTCAGTTTCCTATCCTGAAAAATGAGGGGATTGGATCAGATGATCTCTAAAGTTTCTTTCAGCTATAAAATATGAAACCTTGGCCAAAAACACACATCCCACTAATAATTATACCTTGCTCGAGTTACAGCAAATCAGAATGACTTCTCTGGGTGCTCTATCCTGAGGTGATAACAGCTAGGCATTGACTATGCAGGGCAACCTGTAAGATATCACCAAGGGAAGGGCTCTTTCATCCTTCCACACCTTCTCCCCACTCCAGTACTCTCTTTGCTGATTTTTCTTCCTCGGCTACTTTTGATGGTCATTATAACCTAAAGACATCAACATACAGATAATGGGGGTTGGGAGGCTCACAGTGAGATTTGCTCTGCCTAGACCTCCCATAGAAATGACTGTGGAATTGAGGGCTAGTCTGCTTCCCTTGCCTGCAACCCTGAACTACATCCTTAGGACCAGAGTGCAAAACCTGGTAGACCTTTCACCTCCGAAACTTTCACACTGAGAGACCACTGCCATTCTAATTAGCCAGTTCATCACATGGCCTACTATATCCAGACAGCCCCAGTTACACTTCACTTAATACCTCACCTATATTCTTATACACAGTACATGAATGATCTCCATCTACAACTTTCCAACTTTAGAATCATAATCAAATCAATACTACCATTGATATTGGAAAGGGTATATTAATCTACTACTCTTTATGTCAATCTATCTCTTACCACTCCTATGACCTGACAAACTGAAATATTCCTGGGCCACTGTTCCCCTATATATGTTTCCCTTTATTAGAAAATAAACATTTTGAGACAGTGGCATGGCTCATTTTTGTATTTGAATCTTCAATTCTTGGCAAAGTTTTTTTTTAAAGCTTTTTCTATATTTTTTTTCTTTTTAAAAAAATTATTTATTTATTTATTTAATATATTTAGTTTTCAGCATTGATTTTCACAAGAGTTTGAATTACAAATTTTCTCCCCAATTCTGCCCTCCCCCCACTCCAAGATGGTATATATTCTGGTTGCCCTGTTCCCTAGTCAGCCCTCCCTTCTGTCACCCCACTCCCCTCCCATCCCCTTTTCCCTTTCTTTCTTGTAGGGCAAGATAAATTTCTACGCCCCATTGCCTGTGTATTTTATTTCCTAGTTGCATGCAAAAACTTTTTTTTGTTTGTTTTTGAACATCTGTTTTTAAAACTTTGAGTTCCAAATTCTCTCCCCTCTTCCCTTCCCACCCACCCTCCCTAAGAAGTCAAGCAATTCAACATAGGCCACATGTGTATCATTATGTATAACCCTTCCACAATACTCATGTTGTGAAAGACTAACTATATTTTGCTCCTTCCTAACCTATCCCCCTTTATTGAATTTTCTCCCTTGACTCTGTCCCCTTTCTAAAGTGTTTGTTTTTGATTACCTCCACCCCCATCTGCCCTCCCTTCTGTCATCCCCCCCCTTTTTTATCTTCTTCCCTCTTCTTTCCTGTGGGGTAAGATACCCAATTGAGTATGTATGATATTCCCTCCTCAGGTCAAATCTGATGAGAGCAAGATTCACTCATTCCCCCCTCACCTGCCTTCTCTTCTCTTCCTACAGAACTGCTTTTTCTTGCCACTTTTATGTGAGATAATTTACCCCATTCTATCTCTCCCTCTCTCCCTCTCTCAATGTATTCCTCTCTCTCATCCCTTAATTTGATTTTATTTCTTTTAGATATCTTCCCTTCATCTTCAACTCACCCTGTGCCTGCTCTCTCTCTCTTTCTCTCTCTCTCTCTCTCTCTCTCTTATGTATATATACACACATACATATATACATACATACACATTCACTTATACATATATACATAAACATATATATATTTTCATATTCCCTTCAGCTACCCTAATACTGAGGTCTCATGAATCATACACATCATCTTTCCATGTAGGAATGTAAACAAAACAGTTCAACTTTAGTAAGTCCCTTACAATTTCTTTTTCTTGTTCTTTTTCTTGATTACTTTTTCATGCTTCTCTTGATTCTTGTGTTTGAAAGTCAAATTTTCTATTCAGCTCTGGTCTTTTCACTGAGAAAGCTCAAAAGTTCTCTATTTTATTGAAAGTCCGTATTTTGCCTTGGAGCATGATACTCAGTTTTGCTGGGTAGGTGATTCTTGGTTTTAATCCTAGCTCCATTGACCTCTAGAATATCGTATTCCAAACCCTTCGATCTCTTAATGTAGAAGCTGCCAGATCTTGGATTATTCTGATTGTGTTTCCACAATACTCAAATTGTTTCTTTCTGGCTGCTTGCAGTATTTTCTCCTTGATCTGGGAGCTCTGGAATTTGGTGACAATATTCCTAGGAGATTTCTTTTTGGGATCTGTTTGAGGAGGTGATCAATGGATTCTTTCAATTTTTATTTTGCCCTATGGCTCTAGAATATCAGGGCAGTTCTCCTTGATAATTCCTTGAAAGATGATATCTAGGCTCTTTTTATGATCATGGCTTTCAGGTAGTGCAATAATTTTTAAATTATCTCTCCTGGATCTATTTTCCAGGTCAGTGGTTTTTCCAAGGAGATATTTCACATTGTCTTCCATTTTTTCATTCCTTTGGTTCTGTTTTATAATATCTTGATTTCTCATCAAGTCACTAGCTTCCACTTGCTCCAATCTAATTTTTAAGGTAGTATTTTCTTCAGTGGTCTTTTGGACCTCCTTTTCCATTTGGCTAATTCTGCCTTTCAAGGCATTCTTCTCCTCACTGGCTTTTTGGAGCTCTTTTGCCGTTTGAGTTAGTCTATTTTTTAAGGTGTTGTTTTCTTCAGTGTATTTTTCAGTATTTTTTTGGGTCTCCTTTAGCAAGTCATTGACTTGTTTTTCATGGTTTTCTTGCATCCTTCTCATTTCTCTTCCCAATTTTTCCTCTACTTCTCTAACTTGCTCTTCCAAATCCTTTTTGAGCTCTTCCATGGCCTGGGACCAGTTCATGTTTTTCTTGGAGGCTTTTGGTGTAGGCTCTTTGACTTTGTTAACTTCTTCTGTCTGTGTGTTTTAGTCTTCTTTGTCACCAAAGAAAATCCAAAGTCTGAGACTGAATCTGGGTGTGTTTTCACTGCCTGGCCATATTCCCAGACAACTTACTTGACCCTTGAGTTTTTCAGTGGGGTATGACTGCTTGTAGAGTTTAGAGAACTATGTTCCAAGCCTGGGGGGATATGCCAGCTCTGCCACACCAGCACTCCTCCTTCCCCAAGAACCCCCAACCCAGAGTGGACTTAGATCTTCAGCAGGCTCTTCACTCCTGCTCTGATCCACTACTTAATTCCTCCCACCAGCTGGGCCTGGGGCCGGAAGCAACTGCAGCTGTACTTCTGTAGCTGCCCCAGCTCTGCTGTCCCTGGGGTGGTAGCTGAACCCAAACTCCTTCCACTCCCACAGCTTTTCCCACTAACCTCCTCTGTTGTCTTTGGTGTTTGTGGGTTGAGAAGTCTGGTAACTGCTGCAGCTCACTGATTCAGGGCACTAGGGCACGCTCTGCCTGGCTCCTGGTCTGGTTGGTCCACGCAGCTCACGCTGGGCTCTGCTCCGCTCTGCTCTGCTCCCAGCTCCATGGGGGATAGACCTCAGTCAGAGACCATCCAGGCTGTCCTGGGCTGGAGCTCTGCTTCCCTCTGCTGTTTTGTGGGTTCTGCAGTTCTAGAATTGGTTCAGAGCCATTTTTTATAGGTTTCTGGAGGGACTCGGTGGGGATCTCATGCTAGTCCCTGCTTTCCAGCTGCCATCTTGGCTCCACCCCTCCAATGGCAATCTTAGCAAAAATTTTTTAGCACTTAATTGCATTTTATTTATTCACTCATGGAACTATAGAGGACTGGATTTGGAATTGGAAGACCTGAGTTCAAGCTCCCCTCTGACAATCAAAATCTATTTGGTATTGGATGTTCCCCTCACTGGGCCTGAGTTTCTTTATATATCTATATCTATATCTATATCTATATCTATATCTATATCTATATCTATATCTATATCTATATCTATATCTATGTATATACATATATGAATGCCTATGTATATACATATATGAATGCCTATCTAATATAAAATATCTGGCCCACATATAGCATATGTAGATTTGATCTGGGATCTAAAAAGTTTCATTCTCCTTTCCCAAAGGGAGACTATAATTTCTATATTCAAGAAAGTAGGAAGAAAAGTGTATCTATACTACCAGGAACTTATCAAGGGAGGGGCAGGTGGGATCCAGGATGGCCATGGCTGGGTGACCACTTTTTTTTTTTAAGATGGGAGGGGGAAGAGAAAAAGAAATTATTAAGTACCTAGTATGTACCTGGTACTGTGTAAGTGCCTTACAAATATTATCTGGTTCAATCCTCACAACAACGTTTGTCCTTTTGTGAAGTGGACCAATGACACCAGACCAGTGTCTTGACTTGTTCAAGAACTGGACTTAAATGAGACAGAGTTGCATAAAGTTGTCAGCCTCACTCTCTCTTCCAGAGTCATTGAAGTCCAATGGCAAGACAAAAGTCAGGATGACTGGTGATGGCCTGGGATGCAGTGGATGACCTTGGCATCTTCAATGTCTAACCAAGCTCTAAGTGCTTCACAGAGCCTGCTTCAGCCACCTTCATAGTCATTGGAACAGATTGTTCTCATTCGCCTATTTTGCTGGGGGAAGTCTTCTCATGCTTGTGGTAGACATCCCTCTAAGTACAATTATAACCCCCATTTTAAAGTTGAAGAAACTGAGGCAAATAGAGGTTAAGTGACTTACCTAAGATAACATAGCTAGGAAGTGTCTGAGGCTGGGATTACATGTAAAATGGTGGGGGAGGGGCTAGGAAGAGGAGACTGTATTGGATAAACTTCCAGCTCTATGATCCTCTGATTTATTAGTTGCCTAATGAGTAAGACAGCTACCCATAACCATGGGGAGGTGAGAATGACAAGACCTGTCTCAGGAGCCTGTCACAATCATTGTTCTCCCTCCCAGTAGGACAGCTTTCTTGCTGGCAAGTCTCTTTTGAACTGAATTAATGATTTGGTTGCATATTAAAATTGAAAGAGAAGACTGAATTACTGTTATCTTTTCTTTATTGAGTGTTGCTTCTTGGAAGTGTGTGTGTGTGTGTGTGTGTGTGTGTGTGTGTGTGTGCAAGCACTCTGGGAGGGTTGGGTTGGTTGCGTTAGAAATCATAGGACAACAGGCTTTAGAACCTTAGCGTTTATCAGGTCCAACCCCTTCGTTCCGGAAATGATGTAACTGAGATCTAAAACTATTAAGCGACTTACCTGATTATACAGGTATTAAATAGCAGAGCCAGAATTTGAACCCAGGCCTTCCCACTCCAAATCCACTATTCTTCCCAGGGCACTAGAAAGGCCCTTATCTCCAAATCATTCTTATTTCCCCAATCCTATCAGTTAGAGTATCATTTGAGTGACCAAGCTCCCTCTTCAAAATGCAACTCCTACCCTGAAGATTAATAGTAGCAGTAAGTACAATGGCCATTTATACAACAGTTCAATGGAATGTTTTATATACAAGATCTTACCTTGTCCTCACCGTCATCCTGTGAGAGCAATGCTATAGACATCCATCTAGGCCAAGGGAGGTAAAGTGGTTTTCCCAGTCACAGAGCTACAAACATCTTAGGTGAGATTTGAACTCAGGTTATCCTGACTCCAAATTTAGCATTCTTTCTATTATGTGATACTGTTTCACTCTGTGTTAAAAAAAAATGCTGCTCAAGGCTCTCTGGATCATGTTGTTAAGGCCCTTAATCAACTTAATGAGATTACAGGCTAGGAGTATCGTTGAGAGGCATCTGAAGGATCATTCACTGTGGAGTCAACTCTTCATTTCTCACCAGATGCTCTGCTTAGTTTTGACTCCATGAACATCATACTTTTCCCAGGACATATTCATTAACAGAAGTCTCATTATCATGGAGATTTCTTTAGCTTTGATCCTGAACACCTCAAGTACCCTCAAGTGCCTCTCTACTCTGACTGGAGGGCTGCAGAATGGAGCAAAAAATGCCTCCCATTATAGATGGTTCACAGTTTCTAGGGAGTTAATTATTTATTTCCCACCAGTTGCTTTGCATCCCCCCTCAGCTTCCTTTTTTGTATTGTCTTCCACTATCAAGTTCCTTGGGGGCAGGGACTGTCTTTCTTTTTTGTGTTTGTATCCCCAGCACTTACCATAGTGTCTGGCACATAGTAGGCACTTAATATTTATTGACTATTGAGTGTGAGTATGTCAATGGCCCTTTGCTGTGAAGACATAGAACCCATTGAGTTTTATTCCCCAGGTTGCCTTTTTGTTCACAACTGGCTTCTGAATAGAAGGAATTTTCCCTTTCTTTCTCTCAACAGTAGATGATGGCAGGTTTAGAGAGAAGCACATGACAGAGTGTTATGTGGCTGCATGTGGCCTGAGTGGAGAGATTCCAAGATTGGACTTTCACAGCTCAAGAGATGATAGACTTCTGGCTAAGATGCTGGCATGATAGATTGCACAGGACTCTAACTCTCCCGGTTTTACTCCAGCAATGGAAAAAGCACGAGATTGAACAACGACCAAGAAACCCAAAGAGAAACATTGGTAAGATCCTTTAGTATCTTCTGCATGAAAACAGCCATAAACTGTGGATGTTAGAAGATTCCTGCTAGAGAAACCAGCATAAGCACAAGAAGATGGATCAGAAACTTGCAACAGCAATACCATAAAGGGGGAAGTCTGAGGCCGAGTCCTGACCAGGAAGTCATGGAGAGCACAGAGGCCACCCAGGGTCCTCCCTGAGAGTTAGGAGGGAAGAAGCAGCAGGACCATAGCAAGAGAAACACCAATGGGAAAGAGAAGACCCTGGCAGCACACTATCCTAACCAGGAAGTCCCAGGGGAGACAAAATATGACTCAGGACACAAAGACTGTGCACCTTCCTGGTTGGAGAACATCAAGGTGGGAAACAAAAGACCTTTGACCAAAGAAGCCCGTGATAAGAGAGACTTATCAGGGATAGCCAACCACAGAGCTGTGTCCAGGGAAGTTGACATCTGTCAGCTCTGAGTAGCATCCTTTGAAGATAACTGTGGGAGAGTTACTGAAAAATGTATATCTAACAAGAAGAGGATCGCTTGAATCACAGGGTGGTACTATAAGTCTTAAAGGGACTCTGTTGGATTCTGTGAGAAAGAGGAACTCATTGGAGTGTCAAAAGTTTGCCTCAATAGTAATCCCAAGTTGTATTCTGGAAGAAGCCGAGCACAGTGCCTAGTATACAGTAGGTGCCCAATAAATGTTTCTTGCCTGGTTGACTGGCAATGGACTGTTTGAGTGCCTTCTATATTTTCTATATCTGTTTATGGGCTTCTATGGGTCCTTAACATCTGATGTGCTTTCTGTGGGATTAAGGAAAGGCTGCTCCATACCAATGAAATCATAGATCTAATCTCTTTCTTCTTCATAAATACCAGCACACCATTCAGGCTGTCCATTTGGTATCTCTTAGTTGTTTTCATGACCAGCTGACCTCCTATGGCCCTTTTTGCTCATAACCCAGGAGGAATCTTTCCATCACCCTTTGGGTCACTTGGAAAGATAATTCTTTCAAGAGAATGGTGTTTCATGATTCTTAGTCATGCATTATCATTGGGTTAACTTTGGGGTTCAAGAGATGGTCTTTTGTAGCTTGGGAATATTATTGAGAATGTTATGAAAGTGCTTCCTAACCCAAAGAAGGTAATTGGCAAAAAGAAAAACTTCATATACACCACAATAATTATGGTAGCCCTTTTTGTGATAATAAAGAACTAGAAACAAAATAGATGTCCATTGATTGGGGGATGTGGTGCATGAATGTAATGTAATTTCTATGGAGTAAGAAACAATGAATGTGATGAATACAGAGAAGTACAGAAATACTTAAAGAACTGATACAAAATGAAGTAAGCAACGCCAGGAAAACAATACTTTCAGTCATTTTCAGGCATGTCCAACTTTTTGTGATCCCATTTGGGTTTTCTTGGCAAAGGTACTAGAATGGTTTACCATCTCCTCCTCCAGCTCATTTTGTGAATGAAGAAACTGAAGTAAAAAGGGTCACATAGCTAGAGTATGAGATCAGATCTGAACTCATGAGGATGAGTCTTCCTGACTATAGGCCTGGCATTGTATCTATTGCATACCTACCTGCCCATGTGCTATCTATCTAGAGAACAATATACAAGACAACTAAAACAGTATAAATTGAAAAAAAAGACCACCATAAAACAATTGAAAATGAACATTGCAAAATTATAAAGAATAAATTTGGTACAAAAGAAGTGGTATAGGAAGACACCTCCCCACATTGTCACACACACACATTCCTTTGCAGAAGTATGGAACCACAAATGTGAACTAGTATGTATAATGTTGGATTTGTCCTATGTGTTGATTAGTTTTGTTGACTCCTTGGATCTACTTTCCCCATAAAAAAATTCTTTTGTTATAAGGGATGAGTCCTTGGAAGGAGAGCAATAAAATACAAAGGGAAATCTAAGTGATATTAAAACAAAATACATCAATAAAATCTATTTAAAAAAAAAACAAGTGTTTCCTAAATGCAATTCAACTCATTCTCCTTTTCCTAGTCAAGCCTGGACCTAGATTATTTTCCATTAATAGTGCCTAATAAAAAAAAAATGCCCTGATGGGTATGGAACCCATCAAGGAAATAAATTGGCTTGTGTACTATGACCCATGAGACAATTGGTCTGGATTATCACTGTGAATTCCCAGCATGGAGACTCGGTCCACTGATGCTGAATGGTAATTGTCTGTAATTTATGATCTAAGTTTTTTGGTGTCACTGAGATCTTCCTTAAGTCACAGAGCTAGTATGTATCAGAAATAGGACCTGAACCCTGGTTATCCTGGCTTTATCGTGCTGCCATTCTACCTTATACATTAATGGGCACCAAATGAGATAACAGATGTTAAAGTGCTTAGAAATGTAGCAAATGTTATACAAATGTAAAATTAATGTAGTCCTCTCATCCTTAGCATAATTTTTAAAAATTAATAATAAAATTCAGCATTTAAAATTGATTCTCAGCCTCTCAGGTCTACTACTAACGTGTTATAAAAGCAAATCTCAGAGCTTCTATAACATACAATTTTCTGGCTATGTGCAGACTGATTACAAGTCAACATCTTTTTCAGCTCATGTTAGAACTGATGAATTTCCATCAAGGTGATGGACAGTTCTAGCTGCATCCAATGCTGGTCTAAGTGATTAAGCTGTGTTCAGTCATGGATAACAGCCATTTATTAGAGAAAGGGACAGTTTCTGTCATGTGTTAGGGGAAAATTGATGTCAGTGAGAATCATGGAAGGAAGATGGCCTGAGGCCACTGGTTCTGTTACTTTTCTTCTCATTGTTACTACTCAAATGGATCTTCATTGTCACAGGATGGGATTTTGTTTAAGTATTAAAAGCAATTAGTTGGTATGGTGGCTAGAATGCTAGACTTGGAGTCATGAGAAACCTGGATTCAAATCCTGCTTCAGTCACTCACTCATTGCCTGACTCTGGGTGAATAATCTCTCTGAACCTCAATTTCTTCTTTAAAATGGGAATAATGATAGCCCTTATTTTATAGGGCTGTCATAAAGATCAAATGATAAAACATAAGTAAAATACTTTGCAAACATTATTAAAGTGATGTAGTATAAGGATAGAAGTCTTCTGATGTGAAAAAAGTTTTTCCCAATAAATATGCAGTTCCTGAGGAGATCCATCCAACTATACTCTCATCCAGTCACATCTCTCTATCTCTTTCCCAATGATAGCAAGCAAGGCTGTCAAATTCCTTCTTGTTGTTGTCTCTTGCTCTTATTACATGCCCCACCTTCCTCCTATAGGCAACTAGCAGTGGCTTCAAAAGGCTGGTCCTGATGAGAATTACCAAAAGGCATCCTAAGGAATCTGACTTAGGTGAGGTAGTAGGAAGATGGATTTTGGAGACAGGCATGGGCTTTTTTGAGATACCAGACTTGTGTCACTTGAGTGGAATGGTAGAGAGCCAAGATGAAACAAGCCGCAATGGGAGCAAGAACTTGAGGAAAAGAGAAGTACAAGTGGAAAGCCAGGAGGCAAATGGGTTGGGGGTAATGCTATCATTTATACAGCACTTTGAGGTTTGTAAAGCATTTCCCTAACAACAGCCTTGCGAGGGGTATAGCACAAAGCTTATTATCTCCATTTTACAGAATAAAAAAAAAGACTCAGAAAACTTGTGGCTTGTCCAGGGTCACGTGATTGATATGTGTAAAAGGCAAGACTCACACTCTAAGACCAATGCTCTTATCTGGGCACTGAGCCTCCCCAACCCGCCCACTGCACTGGCATTGATGGGTTGGGTCTCCAAAAGGGCACCTAATACTACCAACTTGCTTCCTGCTAAAAAAGATCCTTGATAAGGTCCAATGGTTCAGCTGGCCCAGATCATAAAAGATATTTCCAAAAACGAGAGAGAGAGAGAGAGAGAGAGAGAGAGAGAGAGAGAGAGAGGAAGAGAGAGAAAGAGACAGAGAGAGAGAAAGAGAGTATCTTCTATGTAATATACATATGGCATTTTATATAAGAAAGCAATATTCTTTGTATAAATAGGACTTGATTCAATGAAAAGTTCTCTTAGGGCATCATTTGTTGTTTTTTAATAAGTCTAGTAAATTGAATTGCATACCTTTGAAGATTTCTAGCATGTCCAAAGGCAAACACAATTTTCAGAATGGGATCAGCCTAAATTATATTTTGATAAACACAGGGAGCACTCCATTTATTCTGATAAAGCATAGCAGGGAATGCCTCACAATACGACATACCCAATGACCCAATATTTGCTCTAAGAAACACCATCAATTTTCTACCACTGTTGGGGGCTATTAACTATTTCAATTCCAATGAAATATATCAAATAGCTCACTTTTTTGTTGTTATAAAAATGAGTGTATTTAAGTTCAGAAAACTGAAACATAGAGCTAAAAGGGACCTAAGTTGTTATCTAGTCCAACTACTACTTAAAGGATAAATCCTCCCTATCATATCTCTAATGAATCAACATTCAGGGTCTGCTTGAACACCTCCATTGACAGGTAATTCACTGCCTTCAATGTATCCCATTTCATTGTTAGCTCCAGTTGATAGAAACTTCTTCCTTATGTTTAGCAGAAACCTTCTTCCTTCTGCCCACCAGTCGTGATAATCCTCGTTGGGCCAAATATTATATGTTGATCCTTCAAATGTATGTAAATAGTTATTCTATCTCTCTTACATCTTCTCTTTTCTAGACTAAGCATCTCCAGTCCTTTCAGGCTGGAATCTTTGAGTCCAACCCTTCAATTCTGCAGATGAGGAAATAGTAATTGAAGTTCTTTCACAACCGATAAAGAGACAACATATAAACTTATAGTGCAATTTAGATGAGGTACTGAACTTACTAATCTCCCAAATACCAATGAGAAAATGTGTTTTTTTTATAGGTCTTCTCCCTATGGGTGGAGGATATGTTGCTGACATATATTGTTGGTTTAATTATATTTTCTAATCGAACATAAGATTTGGTAAATCTAGTAAAACAGTAATTTGTATTGATTGTCTATGGACTCTAAGTGGTTAAGATGTTTGACAGGGTGTGTCAAAAGTTTTAGTGAAGTTTTCCATTAAAAGTTTTAAACAGCACTAAGACTTTTGGGATCCCCTGAAATTACCAGTGTCTTAAAACAACAATGGATCTGTGAATGTGGGATTCCTTTCAGTGATGCAGGTCACAATTCTTCCATGCCTGCCCATTCTGTATGACTCTTTCCCCTGGTTATTTCTTACATTCACCACAGGGACTTTCCCTAGTTGTCCCACAGTGATCTTTCTCACATTAATACATTGATCATTAAAGGATGGGCTAGCCACATATAGAGAATAAAAGGTAACCAACAGACAGTTTGCATCCTCCATTGGTAACCTTGCAATGTTGAGAGAATGTGAAGATGGTCCCTTAGCCCATTGAAGGTACATTGCCCCAATTTACACCTACCATTTGGAACTTATGGGGGGACATGGACAAAAGGATAGGCAGACATGGATAGGTTATAATCAACATCTTTGGAGGGAATTCCCACATAGACAAGATCATGACTCCGCTGGAGTATTGGCATATCATTAAATATAGGTGATATAAATCTTGCTATTTAGTATATACAAGAAATTTACAATAAAAGTACTTCTATTTCTCAACAGATATTACCAACTGGTCAAAGTATAGCAAACAATTTACAGAGGAGAAAACAAGCTGTAGA
This sequence comes from Trichosurus vulpecula, assembly GCF_011100635.1. Classification (NCBI taxonomy): domain Eukaryota; kingdom Metazoa; phylum Chordata; class Mammalia; order Diprotodontia; family Phalangeridae; genus Trichosurus; species Trichosurus vulpecula. The sequence goes on along the minus strand of NC_050575.1, from coordinate 229,410,547 downwards.
TAATTATCTAAAAAATTTAACCTCTCAAATAACCCAAGAAATTAAAATTAAAATAACTCTGAAATATCATCTGCATACTCATTGAATTGGCAACAAAAATTAAAAGAGACAGAATTATTTCTTGATAGCATTGTAAATTAAAAGCTAGTAATAACTTAGACATGCATGTAGATATTTATTTATATAACACTTCTTCTGAGATCATTCCCTCCCAACTCACATTGGACTATTGTTAAATTTTCAGTGTGAGCATTTACACCTTGGAAATCAGCAAATACTACAAATCAAGGCTTGGTTTATTGTTTTGTTGGTTGTTTAGACTTAAAGCAATGGTAAAATTGTTAATGTGGATTAAACTTAAAAGTGTATTGTGCAGACATGTTTTGGAGAGCCAGTTCTTAAGCATTTATCAGCACACCATTGGAAACTGTATAGATGACTATCCTTCTTATAATAGCTTATAAGCCCCAACTGATATGTTCCTTTTAAAAAATCAGCCACTAGATTCAGTTCCTTAACAAATATATTCACTCAAGTGGTGTAGCAAGAGCAATAGTAACAAAGCATGTTGCCACTCCTATGGTATAGTCTCTCATGAATATAAATCAAGTCCATGGGGAAAACAGTGGCCACAAACCTAGAGTCATTGTAACACATGCAAACCTAGGGTACATATGTGGACTAAGGCAATTCACCACTATGGAACTTTAGGGCCTTGATGTCTTTTCTTTCTCCAGAGCATCCTTACAACATTTTCTGTGGAGTAAGGTATTGGTAGTGGATGAATTTCTGTACTGCCTAGCTGAACTACTTCATCATGGGGCATGGTGTCTCCACTGGATGGATTTTTCAGGTGGGCACAATAATTCATCTGCATGTATCAATATGCTGGACTCTCTAGGTTTGTTCTTTGATGGGCTGCCATAGTCTTTCAGAGGTGGGGAACCTGTAGTCTTGAGGCCTCACGTGGCCCTCTAGGTCCTCAAATTTGGCCCTTTGACTGAATCCAGACTCTACAGAACAAATCCCCTTAATAAAAGAATAACCATCTGCCGCTACTGGCTTGGCTGAGTGGTACTGTACTTTCTTTAGTTAGTGTGCTATCATGCTTTTCAGTTGGGATAACAACCCTTAGCCTGGGATTGGCAGAAGCCTTTCCTCTTTGACTCTCTTGGAGTCTCCACTTTGAAATTCATTACCTCCAGACGAGAGATGAGAGAGATTTAGCCATTTCTTATTGATAATCCTTAGCTGTTTAAAGTCAGTCCCTTAGCGTGTGGTAATCAGTCCTTATTAAATCATTTATATTTTCCAGACCCTTTGGGAATAGTGATTGTTATCATCATCATTAATGATAATGATATCGAGAATTTATGTAGCTCTTTAAGTTTTGCAGAGAACTTTACATATGATAAATCATACCCAGAAGAGTGGTTAGCAACAAAGATAAGTTTTCAGTGTCTTTGCTGGTCTTTTCATATTCAACTGAGCTTTTCTAGTCTCATACCTTTCCTAAGATATAAAATATTTATTTCTGCATCTGAACTTTTAAAAGTATTCACTTTTACGTTTCTCCATCTTTCTTCCTTGTAAGACCTTAAAGTTTTACTGAATTCTCCCTGGGGACCTTATCATATATGTATTTGTATGTAGTACTCTAAGGTTTGTAAAAGCACTTCTCTTCTAGTGATACCAATGTTCTTATCCCTATTGTATATATGAAGAAACTGAGGCTCTGACAAATTAACTGAATTGATGATTGTGATTTACCAACTGCATGGGCAGGTCTACAGACTACAAATCCAAAAGTCTACCCACTATAAATGCTCTCAGCTGAAGGAACTTTAAATTAATGCAATTTTTGGAAAGGTATCTATCAACTGGAGAGGCAAAAAATACAATAGAAAGATCAGTGGCTTTGAAGTCAGGGGAACTGAATTGAAATTCTACCTCTGTCACTACATATATAAGGCAAATCGCTTAAGATCTCTGGAGCTCCATTTCCTCATCTGTGAAATAAAAAGGTGGGACCAGATGTCCTTTCTAGTCCAACTCTATGATCTTATGAACTACTTCTAATGACACAGTTATAATTATAACAAAGGTTATAATTATAACAAAGATTATAATCCTGGGGGCAGACATTTGCTCAATAAATGTCATTATTGAAATTTACCCAGAGGATTTAATTTAAAAAGAAAAAAAATTATTTCTAAGTAAAAATATTCACAGCTGCTTCATTTGTAATGGCAAAAATCAGGAAATAATATCTATGTCCTGTGGCTGGGGAATTGCTGAATACATCGTTTATAGCAATGTAATGGAATACTGTAGTATAAGTAAAATACACAGAATATGAACTATGGAAAGGCATCTGAGATGATTTAAAGTAAAAAAAAAGCAGAACTAAAAGAAACTGATGCACACTGACTATAACCATGTAGTAAAAATTAAGATGAATACAGATATGAAATAACAGTCTGGGTAGAGATGGAGAGACAGAGAAAGAGAGGGAGAGGGAGAGAGAGAGAGAGAGTGTGTGTGTGTGTGTGTGTAAGAGAGAGAGATGGAGAGAGAGAGGGAGACAGACCGACCAAAACGGAGACAGACCGACCCACCAACCGACCCACCAACAGACGGACAGAGAGAGAGAGAGAGAGAGAGAGAGAGAGAGAGAGACCAACAGAAAGAGAGAGAGACACATACACAGAGACAGAGACAGAGAGACAGACAGACTGACAGAAAGAGAGAGAGAGAGAGAGAGAGAGGCAGACAGACCAACAGAGAGAGAGAGAGACAGACCAACAGAGAGAGAGAGACAGAGACAGAGAGACAGAGACAGAGAGAGAGACAGAGAGAGAGACAGAGAGAGAGACAGAGAGACAGAGACAATGAGCCCAAATCTAGGACCAGATACTAGAAAGTAGGAATGTTGCTTCCTCAGGTCCATAGCCATTGAACAAATAACAATTTGGAGCCAAAACATCTAGGTTAAAGTGACGTCAGTCATTTGGATGAGTCAAGTAATTTCCTTGGGGCTCAGTTTTCTCACCTTCAAATCGAGGTGATTGGGCTAGATGACCTCTAAAGTCCCCTCTAGCTCCATGTCAAGGATCCCAAGACCCTAGTCACAGTCAAGAGGACAAAATGACTTCATTGTAGAGATCATGGAAGGAAAAGACCTATTGGGGATTCTGGTTTCCTATATCCACAACTGAAGATTGGGGAAGCAGATTCCAGAAAGATGAAACATTAAACAGCCTTGTTAGACCTTGTTCACTAACTAGAGCAGAAGAATTGTACAAGCACAAAGATCTGCGCGTCTTAGTGCACTACAAGCCTCAATATGAGCCAAAGTGACATGGCAGTCAAAAAGGTGAATGGGCTTCTAGGTTCCATTAAAAGAGGTGTAAGATTAAGGACCATAGTAGTGACTGCCCACTGGGTTTCAGTCCACATCTTTAGTGTTGTGCTTATCTCTGCTCTCTATGATTATTTCAGTTTCTACCTGCAGCTCTTGGAATTTTAGGGGATTTTATACAGAAAAATAGGCTGTGCATGATTTCTAATTTAGGTGCATATTTGACATCCACCCAGTAGTTTTTGTTTCTGATCCTATTTGTTTAAAGAATCCTTCCAAAGACTGTGTTTCTCTGGTTATCTTGTACCTTGATACTACCTTCACTTATTCATGTTCTTTTTTCACCAAAACAGTTATAGAAGTAGAGACTCATTTTCTCTTCCCAGTTACCTAGAAGTTACCACTTCCCCATAAATGGAATCTGATCCCAGAATAGCTGCTCTGCAGTGGGTTTATACTCATCTCACTTCCTGACACCTGTATTCCTTTCCAAGCAAAATAAAGCTGATTGCAGGCACACAGATACACCCACAGGCACATGAGAGCACACTTAGAAAAATGGACTCCAGAATTTCAAGACACATTGCTATAGCTCCTTCCATCTGCTAATCTCCTGCCCTGATTCCGATGAGCTGGGGAGCAGGAGGAGGGAAATGCCAAATGTTTCTGGGGCTGTGGCTGTTATGAAAGAAAGATTCTAAGAGTGACTGATAAAGCTATAGATTAGATATGATGCCTCCTTTCTAAATGTCAAGGTTTTTATTGACTCAATCAGAAAGAAGAAAAAGGTCAAAATTGCCCAAACAGTCTCAAAAACACAACCCCATATCCCTCCCCTTTACACAACCTTTCATTCCTTTAAATGAGCATTAAAAGCTTACTGTGTCCTGGGCACTGGAAATAGGGCCTTGACTTTTGATTTCATTGATATGAAGAACTCCCAGATAAGGAAACTAACTCCATCAATTCAGGTCAGCCCATTCTCTGCAACTTTTAGTTATAGAGAGATGCCTGGAAACACTGAAAGGTTAGGTGATTGTCTAGATTTGCACAACTACTACATATCAGAGGCAGGTTTGAAACCCGGTCTTCTTTTGCTCTCCCCGCTGTCACATCAATCAAAGGCAAAAGCATCATTGTGAAGGAGCTTACGATCAATGCCTGGAAGATGTTCTCCATTCACCTTTGCCTCTTAGAACCCCTACCTTCCTTTAAAGTTGCCCTCAAGTGCCACTTCTTACCCAAGGACTTTCTTGTTCCCTGCAGATGCTTGTCCCTCTCCCCATGCCTCCAATTACATTGCGTTTATTTTGTATACACTTACATATGTACAGGATTCTTCCTCTATAGAAAGAGCATCTCTGCTCCTTGAAGGTAGGGATGCTTTCATTTGAGCCTTTGTTTCCCTAGTGTCTAGCACACTTTCTGGCATACACTAGTGCTTAACAAGTGCTTACTAACTGATCAATTGATTCTATATTCCCTCAGCAATCCCCCCAGTGGGGTGGCTGATGATGCTCCCTAGCATTTTCTAATACTCTAATGGGTCTGTGATCTTATCACTGTAGCTACTCCTTCTCTCCATGCAGCGCACAATCCATTCATATTTGCTCATTCTGCAAGACTCTTATCCTTGTCCTCACATAAACTCACCCCAGTGTGTTTATCCATCAGGCTTCCTTGCTTTTTCTTGACACTGTGTATACTAATGGAGAATTCAAGATATTCAACAGTTCTGGGTACTGAGTGAGGTATTGGTATGCTAAACAAGTGAAAATCATCATTAAACATCCTTGTTAAGAAGATGAGGAGGTAGAACAATATGGTTTTTAAGATCTGTTCCTTCTAGTTCTAACATTCTATGTTCTGTGTTTTAAGGCTCCTTCCAGCTCTAATATTTTGTGATTCTGAATTCTGAATTGACTTTGTTTAAAAACAGCCATAAAAAGGCTTTTAAAAAAAGCTTACTGCCCTGTGATTTGCTTTTATATGACTCCCTATGCGAGAATCAACAAGTAGTTACCCCAGAGCCTCTCAGCAAGGGAATAACTGACCACCACTACTTGACTATTCATTTTTTAACCTTACTGTATCAGGTCTCACACTAGCATCATTACAATGACTTCCTTCTCAAAGAATACATTGCCTTCATTTCAGGGAAAACTTCGTACTTATTGTTTAGCTCCAAGTGTTAAGTGGTTCTTTCATTTCTCTTCTCCCTGTCACATCCTTTTGCCATTTAACTTTCTGACACAGGTCAGGTTGAAGCAATCTGACTGAAATCTCAGTGGACCACAAAAAAGTATAAATAAGGAGAAGGATTCTGTACTCCTGAGACCATTATGACCCAGACTGGCAGCCTGACATGCCAGTTTAAACTATGTCAATCTTCCTATTTTTATGCACAGAAACCAGTACCAATAAGTTAGGTGGCCTGAAAGTATAAACACAGTCACTGAGATCAGGGAGAACAGGGGCAAGAGAGACTAGAACATGAGTTTTGTGAGCCCTGCTTTGTGCTATCACGCCTTTTCCAATCATGGAAAAGAGAGGGAACAGTGCCCAGGCACAAGGGATCCTGACACATGGCAAGCATACTTACAAAAGATGCCTTGCAGGAGTGAGATTTGCTGGCAGGACATTTAGTGCAGGCTGCATCAGTAGATGACTGCTGGTCATTTTGAACCTGGCTGGCTGCAATTGTGCCAAGGAAAAATATGGATTGTACCAATCTGAATTTACATGAGAAAGAGGAGGAATCATTAGTTCAGGTCATACCGTATTTAGGTCATAATGGTCTGTCTCAGGAGTGCTGAATCTTTCTCCTTGTTTATATATTTTTCATGGTCAACTGAGATTTCGGTCAGATTGCTTCAACTTGACTTGCTTGTGTCAGGAAGTTGAATGGTACAAAAATGTGGCAGAGGGGAAGAGAAATGAAAGAAGAGCCATGTAACACTTGGAGCTAAGTAACAGATATGAAATTTTTCCTGAAATGAAGCAATGTATTCTTTGTCAAGGAAGTAGCTGTCTTACAAGGAATGATTACATCAGGTCTATCAGGTGAGACTTGATAGAGTAGTCAGAAAATGAATCATCAGGTAGTGGTGGTCAGTTATTCCTTTGCTGACCTCAGCTTTTTGTTGACCTGATCATGAAAACAAGGCCTAATGTCTTTCCAGGACATGTATTCAGGATGTGACAGAGAACCAACCCTCCCCTGAAGTATCAAAACTACATAGTCACCACCCATCTCTGAGTACTTCAGAACATATGCAAGAAAGAATTTAGAAAGCGTTGTCAATGATTTTGAAGTTTTAGGCAAGAGACTAAAAACCTTAAAGGCACATGTAGCATTTTAATCACCACTGCCATACTGAAAGGCTTCAGAAGAGAAAGGCAAATTTGGGAGGTGAACAGCTGGCTAAATTGGTTAATTGGATTTGGATTTCTTGTCCATAGATTAAAATAAAGGAATAATAAACTTTGGTTCATAGGTGGAGTAAACCTTATAAGAGCTAATAAGAATGTATTTGTCTGGAGTCTAATGAAATAGTCTTTTAAACTGAAGATAAAGAGCAAGAAGAAAACTGGTTTTGTATAATAACCAAGCTAGATACTATGGAGAGGAGCTAAGGTAGGAAGAAGAATAGCCTTTAATAAAAGCCTAGGGTACCATATGTATATATAGAAAGTATAGTTAACAAGTAAGATGAACTTGAGATGCCAAAGCAAGGAAGGAACTCATAAGTATCAGTAAGACTTGATGGAATGACACATCATGGATTTTGCTTTGGAGAGAGATTTTATTCAAATAAAGAGGTAAGGTAAAAGAAAGGAAGAAACAAGTAGCACTGATTATTAAGAAGATATCCATTAAGGAAATTCAAGAATGAATAGGGGAAGCTTGGTGCTATATATTTGATAAAGGTCTGTGGAAGCAGAAAGAAAGCAAGATTGTCTTTGGAGTCTATTATGAGCCACCTGGATAGAAAGAGGAAATATAAGAAGAGTTTGGGAAAGAAATCACAATCCTGTCACAGAGGAATGACCTATCTGCTAAAAGCAGAGTAGCTATGAACTTTATGACTTGGCTTAATGACAAATTTATCCTCCAAAAGGTGGGGTCAAGGGCAGTGGACAAATAAGGGGAGAGTATGTTCTGGAAAGAATTTTCACTAACAAGGAGAAACTAGTTCCTTTCTAACCTTCAGTCTTTGGAAGGAAAAAGAGTAGTGAAAATAGGGCCTCCAGTCTGACCATCTGCCATTTGCCTTACATCTCACACTGTACTTGTCTCCAGTCCTGTTTCTAGCTTCTTTTCGGAAAAGGAGTGATGCCTTCCACTTGATAGACATTCTCACACTTGGTTGTACCCTACAAATCTCAGTGATTCTGAACCTCTGTTGTGGTTTGTCTTTCATTCTCAAAGAGGACCATGACATCAGGAAGAGGATGCCATGGAATGCAAGTGAAATGTATTACAGTGAGGAAAGGCTGTGCAAAGTCACCAGACTTACTTTTGCTTCTGGAGCCGTCTGGGTCCAGTGGCCAGATATAGATCAGGACAACTGGAGACGGCCCAAGATGCAGTGGGAACCCTTGGCCTTTTTAAGCTAAGGTCTTTTTCAGGACTCAGTTTGACTGAGGGAACTCCCATTCAGTGATTAGGGATGTTTAAGAAGTGAGCCAAGGGATGGCCCCTTTAATTAAAAAAAAATCAAACGGGGAAGGAGAGACCCTCAGGGTTGTTTTTGGCCAAAAGAGAAACAATTACTATTAACATTCACTCTGAGCTCTCAGGACCCAAAAAATAACCATTACATGGTGGTGCTTAGGCAGGGACCAATCAATGAGAGCTAGAGTGAATTGGATTTACTACTCACTAGAATTCCTGACATCATCATCCAAACTCATTCCCCATCTTCCACCATCTGATTCCTTATTCCTATTCTCCTTGATCCTTCCACTTAAGAGTTCCCACCAAATACCACCATCACCTTCTATTATCCCTCTGCCAACAAAAAAGTGTCCTCTGGAATGCCTGATCCATAGGCAACAAATTTCCCTTCATCCTAAATCTTTTCTTCTCCTACTCCTCCCATCTACTAGCTATTACTGAAACCTGCCTCCTCCCCTTACCCCTCCACGTCCCCTCCACATGACATAGAATTTCTGGCTACCCTTTCCAGTACTGGCTGCATTTTCACTAATTCCCCTTTGCTCACTGCTCAAGGTTGGGGTGGGGGGAATACTCCTTGCTCTCCATTGCCACTTTCAGGTTCTTGCTCTACCCCTATCACTCAGAATCCTCTCCTCCTTTGTAGTTCATGAAATTAATCTCTACTACCAGATCAAAATCCTGGTAGTTGTTGTCTACAGACCTTTAGTTCACTTCCGTGTAGTTCATGAAATTAATCTCTACTACCAGATCAAAATCCTGGTAGTTGTTGTCTACAGACCTTTAGTTCACTTCCCTTCCTTTCTCAATAAGTTTGGTAGATGGCTCACAGTTTTCCTCTTCTCTCCAACTCCTGCCTTCATACCAGGGGACTTCAATATATATATATATATTGACTTTCTCTCAGACAGCCTACCATTCAGTTACTAAACCTATTTACTTCCCGTGATTTGTTCCTCCACCCCACCTCAGTCACACGCAAAAATGATCATACTCTTGGTCTTTCCATCACCCATAAATATAATAGTTACATGTTCAAGAATTCTGAAATTCCCTTATCTAACCATAATCTGTTGGCTTTCCAACTCTCCTTCTGCCTTCCCTTACCAACCCCAACTCTTCATCCACACCACCATCTTTAATCCCTCAGCCCCTCAATTCTCTCCTAGGTCATCTCCTCCACACTAACTGCTCTCTCCTCTCTTTCTCATCTCCACATCTTGCTGAACCAATTCAGTTCTACACCATCCTCTTCTCTTGAATTCCTAGCCACCTTATCATTTCACTGATTATATCCTGCCAAAATTCAACCTTGGGTAACTCCTGCCATTCACTGCTTTCACTCCCTTATCACCTCACTATCCCACTCCCCACAACAGCCCTTCCATAACTTTTCATCCCTCCTCAAAACTCCCCCATAACACCCCTTCCTTCCATCCTCTCAGCTGAGAGCCTTGTCTTATATTTTACAAAACAAAATTGAGGCCATTTTCCATGAGCTCCTTTTCCCCTCTTCTCCCTGCTTCTTCATCTCATTTCATTCATGTCTTCTGCCATTATCTCCTCCTTTACCACTGGCTTAAATTATAAGGTAGCCTTACTCCTTACCAAGACTAACCCCTCTACTTACTCAAGTAATCCCATTCCATCCTGTCTCCTCCAACAGAATGCCTCCCCTTTCATCCCCATTCTACCACTGATTTTCAATCTCTCCCTGGTGCTGGCTCATTCCCTACTGCCTACAAACATACCAATGTTTCCCTCATCCTCAAAAATCCCTTACTTGATTCTTCCATTCCTGCTCACTGTTTCTTTTGTTCTTTGTGGTTAAACTCCTTGAAAAAGCTGTCTGTAATAGATCCTTCTCCTTTCCTCTTGTTCTCTTCTTAACTCCTTATACTTTTACTTTGAATCTGATCATTCAACTGAAGCTGCTGTCTCCAAAGTTACCAATAATCTCATAGTTGACAAATTCAATGGCCTTTTCGTCAATCCTCATTCTCTTTGACCTCAGTAGCTTTTGACACTGTCAATCACTTCCTCCTTGATATTCTCTTCTCCTCTAGGTTTTGAGTATACCACTCACTCCTGGTTTGCCTCTTACCTATCTAACCACTCCTCACAGTTTCTTTGCTGGATATTCATCCATATCATGCCTTCTAACCATAGGTGTTCCACATGGTTCTGTCTGGGGTGCTATTCTCTTCTTCTATGGTGATCCTTCACTCAGTGATGCTATGGGCTTAGAGTTACCATTTCTAGGATGATTCTCAAATCTACCTATCCTCCCCTAAAATCTTTGCTGATCTCCAATCTCACAGCTCCAACTGCATTTCAGATATTTAGAGCAGTACACATCTTAAACTCAACATGCCCTGGACAAAACTCATTATCTTTCTCCCTAAATCTTACCTTTCCTCTGCCACATTCTGTATTACTGTAGAGCAGAGGTTCCCAAACTTATTTGGCCTGCCATCCCCTTTTAAAAAAATAACTCAGTGCTCCCCCCTGGAAATTTAACCATTTAACAGGTTTTTTTTGAAATTTGCTCATCATTTCAAAAAATATAATTTCTAGCATTTAAATTAGTATCAGAGAGAGTCATATCTATACCATTTTCCTAGTAGTCTCTCAGGCTTGCAACATAGGTGTCATCCTCAATTGCTCATTATATTCCAATCCCCCCCTCCCACCACCATATCCAATCCTGCCAAGGCCTATTGATTTCAACCTTTGCAACATCTCCCAAACGTGTCCACTTCTTTCCTCTGACATTGCCACTACTCTGGTACAGGCCCTCATCACCTGATACCTGGACTATTATATTAGCCTGCTGATGGGTCTGCCTGCCTCTAATCTCTCTCCACTCCAATACATTCTCCATTCAGCCACCAAAGTGATTTTCTTTTTAAAATTTTTTATGCATACACACTTTTAATCTTCGTCATTAATACTTTCTTAAGTATAAGCAATTAATAAAACTGTAAATCAAGGCTTGATTTCTTTTTTTCTTCTTTTTTCCCATTCCCTCCCCTCCCCCTTTCCCAAGAGAGTGTGTAATCTGATATAAACTATACATGTATGATCATATTAAACATATTTCCACAAAAATCATGTTGTGAAAGAAGAATCAGAACAAAAGGGAAAAACCATGAGAAAGAAAAAATAAAAACAGAAAAAGAAAGAGAAAATAGTATGCTTTGATCTGTTTTCAGACTCCATAGTTCTTTATCTGGATGTGGATAGCATTTTCTGTAATGAATCTTTTGGATTCTGTCTTAGATCATTGAATTTTCCGAAGAGCTAAGTCTAATGAAGTCAGTCATTGCACAATGTTGCCGTTACTGTGTACAGAGTTCTCCTGGTTCTGCTCACAAAGTGATTTTCTTTAAGCACAGGTCCAATCACATTAGCTTCTCCCCTTCCCACCCCAACACACACACACACACACACACACACACACACACACACACACTCTCTCTCTCTCTCTCTCTCTCAAAAAACTCCAGTGGCTTTCAAAACACCTCTAAGATCAAATACAGTATTCTCTGTTTGGCATAAAAAGCCCTTCTCCTACCTTTCCAGTCTTCTTACACCTTATTGCCTGACAGGGACCCTTTGATCCAGCGACTCTGGCTTCCTTATTGTTTCACAAACAAGATACTCCATCTCTCTCAGCTCTGGGTATTTTCTCTGGCTGTGCCCTAGGCCTGGAATGCTTCCCTCCTCATCTCCACTTCCTGGATTCCCTGGCTTCCTTTAGGTCCCAACTGAAATACCATCTTTTAGAGGAAACCTTTTCCAACATTTCTTAATTCTAGTGCATTCCCTTTCTTAAGCATTTCCTATTGATTCTGTATCTAACTTGCTTAGTATATATTTATTTGCTTGTTCTCTCCCTATTAGATTTTCAAGTTCCTTTTGCCTCATTTTGTATTCCCAATGGTTATCACAGAGCCTGGCACATTACAGTCACTTAATAAATGTTTATTGACTGACTGAGGTACACCAATATGAAGTGATTAGTAAATATGGGGGAGCGGGGAAGAGAGAAGATAACCTTTGCTTGGTGAGGTTGGGATGACTTGACTACAGAGAGAAGTACAATTGATTCATTTCTTATTTGGCTACTGTTTTCCTTGCCTTGGAGAATGATCTTTTAATTAGAAAAGAGAAAACAGAAGTGACTAAGGAGTTGATATCAAAGATAAAAGAGGTGCAGCGAATAGAGTACTGATCTCAAAGTTAGGAATACTTGAGTTCAAGTCTCACCTCTGACATATACTGGCCATGTGACTCTCCCCAAGCTACTTCCCTTCTCTGACAACTAGACATTTCTCTAAGACTATAAACTGAGGAGAAGGTGTTCACCTGCATTAGAATAGGGAGTGTCCACTCCTGGGGAGGTGCTCAATATCCCCAGAGGTGTGCTGATAAATATCTAACAACCTTTTCTCAAAATAAGTAAGACACGTTTTAAAATTTAAACTCCATTATTAATATTTTCTCCATAACTTTCTTAAATTCAGAACAGTGTTATAAAATTTAATCAGAACTAGGGTCACTGAACCATACATAAAGATCCCTGTGTGTTGGCAACCAAAAATGGGCTCCTTAGCACTTAGTCAACAAGTGCCCTTGACTAGTTTGGCTTTTTCCCCTGAACTGAATGCTGTTTGTATGTTGGATTGGAGTAAGCTTGTCGGCCCCTTCACCTTGCTTCCCTTGCTTAAGCTGATGGAAAGAACCTGTGCTTTTCCCGGTCAACCCCTTCACCTTGCTTAAGCTGATGGAAAGAACCTGTGCTTTCCTGGTCAATCCCTTCACCTTGCTTAAGCAGATTGAAAGAACCTGTGCTTTCCCCGGCATACCTTACATCCCCGCAGAAGCCGGATGGTTAAAAGCAGCTCCCGTTGGAGCCAGAGGCTGCTATAGCCACAGCCACAGCTGAAGCAGGAGCTGCCAGTGGCAGAGCTGACCTACGGGAGGAAGCTGAACAAGGACTTCAGGACAGTGGGTAATCTTTTTACCATAGAGGGGGAAGCATGATTTTGCTTTATGCAATCATGCTTCTCTGTAGCCTCCTGGTTACTCTTTCAAGGCGTACTTATTGGGCCTGGAAGCTTTTGATCAATATGTCAAAATGGGGTTGCTGGTTCATGGGTTGGTTACTGTGGAGCCTAAATATATGTTTTGATTCTTCTGCCTTCTACTTTGAGAGTTTCTTATATCCGGCGGTTCCGAACCTTCCAGACATATATATGATCCTCTTTGAGATTATAAACTCTGCCCTCCTACTACACCCTGCCCCACATATTAAGTTTTAATGTAATGTTATCTATGTTTTATTGTATTTTTGCTTGTTTTGTTAAATACTCTTCAGTTACATTTTAATCTGGTTTGGGTTTCTCTCAGGAGTGTTACAGACCCATATTCAGGCCTTGGCCTTGTTAGACACTTTTGGACAATCGACAAAGCAATCGACCAAGCCTCGATTTCTATCACTGGTTTCCAAGGTGTAAATGTTCACACTAAAACTTTAAAAATTGGCTCTTCTAAGCCTGTTCAAGTTGGCGCAAGTAACTGCTGCTGTACTAATGAAACCATGGATCCAGTCTCTCTCTTTATCCCTACCAAACACTGGTAAAAAGGTAGTAAGAGAGTACTTACCTGCTCTTAACAAGTTCAAATCATGTAGCTCAAAGGAGCTACATCCTGGGGCTTGCTAAGTGATTGCTGAGGCACTGCCAATGACCATTCAAAGATCATGGAGAATGGGAAAGGTATCACAGTGTAAGAGGCTGTATATTGTAATGGACAGAGTACTGCACTTGGACTTAGAAAGATCTGGGTTCATATTCTGCCTCTGACATGTATTAATTATGTGACCATAGGCAGGACCCTTTGAATCCCTGAGCCTCAGATTCTTCATCAGTAAAGTGGTGAAAATGTTGCCTGTAGTATCTGTTTCATGGGGGTCTTGTAATCAAGTGGGATAATATTTGCAAAGTACTTTGCAACTTTTAAATTATCACATAAAGGCCAGCTATTATTGTTACTGTAAAACTATACTACTATATTACTATCACCCTATTACTAGAACTATGCTACTGTTACTATAGAACTAGAGAAGACCAAAAGTCTACATTTTCCAAAAGGGGACAAGAATGGATCTGCAGACTAAGGGTGGGTGGACCTGACTTCAGCGACTGTAGAAAATCTAGAATGTGGGGGAAAGATAGCGAACCAAGAGTGTGTATAACACTGCTTCATCAAGAACAAGTCATGTCAGTCCTACTCATTTCTTTTTTTGACATGGCTCCTATATGGGCCAAAGGATTGCTATCCATAAAGTCTGCCTAAGGTTTTACAAAATAATTTACAATGTCTTTCATGCCAGAGGTCAGCAAAGACGTCCTGGAGACCAATCTTGGAGTTGGTCCTTTAAGGACAATAAGTCAAATTTCAAAAGACAGATGGAGAACTTAAATTATATTCCCCAAGTCAACTAATCCCTACCACCATTCAAGAGGATGTCTTGATTGCCCAAGTTTAAATGACTCTGTGCTGGGTGCCATTCTTGTGCTTTAGAACTAGCTTGTTTAAGCTGTGAATGATAGCAGAATGAAAAAAATAAAACTTCGTCATCTAAATTACCCAATTTTGCTGTCTACAGTGATCAAATTCATGGGATAATCACAATCTTTCCACTTGGCTCTAAGCCAGATAAGTGCCATTGAGAAACCTACCTGTTTGGAGTTCTGCTTGATATTCTCTCCTTGCTTCTTAGATCAAATATATTCACTTTTATAGCTCTAAAGGTGACTGTGACTGACTTGGATTATTAATTTTATGTAACTTCACATTCTGTTGACTTTCCCCAATTAACGCCTGATTAAAGGCTTCTTATGCCTCATTGAGTCATAGAGATAGTCTTACGCTCTCAAAAGCTGTGCCACTAGAATGCAAGTCCTAGCAGGTCCTATCAAACTGAATGGGTTTTGAGTGTTGGCAAGGCTAGGAAGTCTTGCTTCATAGCCAGAGGACCAATGTAAATAAATGCAGAAGGGCTCATCACAACAGAGTTGACCAGCAGATGGGCAACTATGTTGGAGAGCACCCTAGCACACCCAGGATGGCCTGCCAGCACAGGTTCTTTGATCTGCTTTCCTAAAGGAAAGATAGCTTCAAAGGACTTAACAATCTTATTTTAATTAAAGATATGTAAGTAAAGAAGGTAAAGGTCATTCACTAGTTCAGGGGAAAGACTAGCACCCTGAACCTGGAGAAAATACAAGCAAAGAGAAATTAGCACAGAGATCTAATAGACAGGGCTCCAACTGTCTAAACAAAGTAATAGATACATAATCACCAGACAGGGAGCGCAACATCTGGGTTCACAAAACCCGAGGGTTGGGTGGGCTCCTTAATAATGGCTACCCAGAGTCTAGTCTGGCCAAATCACACAGATCTCAGGTGAAAATTCTTCCCATGAGTGAGTCCCAAAGCAAAATCTCACTTCAGAATACACACATACACACACACACACATATACATACATATATATATATATATGTATATATATATATATTTATGACTCAGTGCTTAATTAGTTTGGTATCAAAAGGTGTGAAAGCCTTCCTGTAAGCAAGCTTCCCCTTAGGCAAGTCCCTCCCTGAATGGGCTCTATGTGACTCAGGATGTATCCCAGCTGTGAACTGGGCCAGAGCTCAAAGCAGCAAGATATCTGTAGTTGAAATACCTGTGCACCTTTAAACCTGGGAACTCGGCCCCTGTTGCAAGGAAAAAAAGGGAACACATGTGGTCACATAGGCCTATTAATGGACAGGGGAAGATCTTATATTCCATTAACATTACAGTAACTCATGAAGTTCTATTTATTAAGGCAGTGGTATCAAACTCAAATAAAAACACGTGCCACTAGTACATCCATAAAGGTCCTTGTGGCCACACTGAATGAGTTTTAAAATGTAATGTTCTCATATTTTGTTGGTTTTTAATTTATTTTGCTAAATATTTCCCAATTACATTTTAATCTGGCCCAAGGAGCACTTGCAAGTATTGGCCCTATGTTTGACACTTCTATACTAAGGCATATTAAGGCCTGGAATCTGAACTAGGGAAGGAAAGGAGTAAATTGTAATAATTGTAGGAGCAAAAGTGAAGTAGGTTTGTGTCCACATCTAATCCAAAAACAAATATATAATGTTGGACTCATATTATAAACCCAAGGCATCTAATTGATTTTATAACTCAAACTATACCTATATAAGTTAAGGGTTCTTTTTCTTCTGGAGTAATAATAAAAAAATGTGAGAAATAGGATATATAGTTCTGGGAGACCAAAAAAATCAGAATAACATAAATGTTGGTATAAAAATAGGGTCTTTAACAGAAGTCTGGATCTTTTGAAGTACTGAAACAAATATAAATGTTTAGGTCACATCACAAATTTTGATCTGGAAGGTGGCTTCTTGTTGTTCAGTTGTTTCAGTTGTATCTGACTCCTTATGACCCCATTTGGTGTTTCCTTGGCAAAAATACTAGAACAGTTTGCCAGTTCCTCCTCCAGCTCATTTTAGAGATGAGGAAACTGAGGCAAACAGGGTTAAGTGACTTGCCCAGACTCACACAGCTAGTAAGTGTCTGGGGCCAGATGTGAACTCAGGAAGATGAATATTCCTGACTCTAGTTCTAGCACTGTATCAGTTGTGCCAACTAGCTTAGAGTCCAACCCCCTCATTTACTGGTGAGGAAACAGGCCTAATGAGATTTATTGGAGATCAAACAGGTAATTAGGAACAGAGCCAAGATTTAAAGCTGGTCCTTTAACTTCAGATCCAGCAATCTTCCTACAGTGCTACCCTACTGATAGGTTGTCTTTAAGTCTTGTCCAAATGAAAGACAAACCAGGAAGAGAAGCCCATTCTGCATCATGTTTTCAGCACTCAGGGTGAGGCTGGATATAGGAGCATCTCAGCAAAGAAAACCACACATAGTAATTTCAGAGTTATTACTGAGTCTGAGAGAAGTTTACAATCTAATAACTATTTGACTCAATAGGACCCAGTTCTCATATATGGCTCTAATCCCTTCAGAGTGATGTGTGTTGGCTTTGAAATGAACTAGTCCCAACATAACGTTATAAATAGGGCCCATTTAAAGGAATCAATCCTCTGCTTGGGAAGAAAAAATCTCATTAAAGAGCCTAAATGATGATTTCATGGAGAGGTTTAAGGGTCTGCCCACGTTTCTAGCATTTAAATTAGTATCAGAGAGAGTCTGATGGGGGTCATCTAGGCCAACACTCTCATTTATAGCTGAGGAAACTGAAGCCCAGAGAGATTAAGAGATTTGCCCAAGGTTGCACAGTAGCAAATAGGAGAAGTGGGATTTGAACCACAATTCCCACTATAACTCTAAGATCAAGGAATGCATTGTAGGAAAGGGTTCGTGGGTCAGCCCAGATCAAATTAATTCATCACAATAAACCATTTCACAATTATATTTGGTTCACAGTGAGTAACTAGTATATTCTAAAATTTTGAGCAAAAAACGTCTTAAAAAACAAACACATGTCACAAGTCTGAAGACACCTATAGTAATTAAAACTCCAAGGAGGAGGGGAGGTAATTAAAATAATGTATGAAGGGTAGTGCTAGTAGGCCACTAGTACTTATGACTACAAGACTGGCCATAATGGCGCTGCAGAGGCAGAATGTGTGAAAGCATAATTCCAGTGCTGTTTAAGAATAGTCCTTTGGGACTAGGTCCAATACAGGGAGTTGTGGTTCACAGCCTGTGATGGTGTTGGGTTCTGTTCTCTTATTACCATTTTATGTGAATTATGTTGCTAACTGGAGGTTCATTTCTTGGAAGTGGAATCTCAGGCAGTGAGTTCTGAGTCTGCTTCAGAGAAAATGAGGGAGGGGGTGTACCTGGAAAGCGTCCAGTAGTCTTATCTCTCTGTGGGTTTTAGGAATGAATTGAGAGACCAGAGTTGATTTGAAGATATCATAGTGAGAATTGAGAACTGATTGGGGTAAGGGGTTGGCCTCAGGCTTATTTATGTTGTCCATACCTGAGCATGTCTCTATGAGACATTTCTCCCACTCTGTAGTGAGGGTTCTATAGTGAGAAGGAGAGAAAACAATGCCTAACAGACTGGGAGATAGACTAGATGATCTCTTGAGATCTCTTACAGATCTGAGTCTAAGATTTGAAGAAAGTGAGAACAGCTTCCTTTCCTGGCTGGTGCAACCATCTGGTACCATATGGCTTCCTGCCTGACAAGTTCTTCCCCCCACTGCCACCCCCCCAATCCCTAATAAAAACACAGTCCTTAGGCTAGCAATCTTCACAAATTATCAGCTATCAAAATGTCAAACTGGATCACCCCCTTTCACCCAAGGGAAAAATAAAACATTTCAAATTGCAAGAACAAAAGTCATATTGAAAAAGATAAATGTACTTTGCATGGGTACTGGGCTTCTATCATGGCTATTGGCAGGAATCTCTTTCTTCCTAACTCAGGGTGCTTTTTTAATCAGTGTCAGGAAAGAAAAGTAACATCTATCTATTTACTAAGTTATCAATTCCTAGCAGGAATACTGTTGATTATTTAACTGGCAACTAGCATATTTATAAGGAAAGAGGCAGTATAATCAGTCTAAAAACCTGGGTTGGAGTTCTAGATCTGCTCTTTACTAGCTCTGTGGCTTCAGGCAAGTAATTTCATCTTTGTGATCCTCAGTTTCTCCATGTTGAAAATAGGGATTATAATCTTTGCACTGCTTCCTCACAAAGGGTTGTTTCGGGACAAGGGTGATGCAAACCTTAAGGCACTATGGAAATGAATTACTAATATTATGTTCTTCTGTCACCTCGGAGCAACATCTAAAAATGTATTCATTATATTTTTCCCCAAACCTGCTTCTCTTCCTGGTGCCTCTATTTTGGATGGTGGTAACACTTGTCAAAGAAAATTACAGTAAGGTTGGGGGAGAGGGAGTGGAAGAGCCTGCGTGTGTATGTGTGGTGGGAGAGCTGTCAGCCCATGGGAGAAGCTGGAAGCTCTCCTGGAAAGCATCCCTCACCTACCCTCTGAGAAGGTCATAGTGAACTGCTGGGGCAAGATAGCAATTCTTCCCCCCACCACTTAATAATATTTCTTTTCTTCAAATTATATGTAAAGATAGTTTTCAACATTCACTTTTATAAGATTTCCAGTTCCAATTTTTTTCTCCCTTCCTCCCTCCTCCCCAAGACAGCAAGCATTCTGATATAGGTTATACATGTTCCATCATATTAAATATATTTCCACATTAGTCATGTTGTGAAAGAAGAATCAGAGCAAAAGGGGAAAACCATGAGAAATAAAAAATAACAAAAAAAGAGAAAATAGAATGCCTTTGATCTGCCTTCAGACTCCATAGTTCTTTTTCTGGATGTGCACAGCATTTTCCATCATGAGTCATTTGGAATTGCCTTAGATCATTGTATTGCTGAGAACTAAATCTGTTAAAGTTGATCATTGCACAATATTTCTGACACTGTGTACAATGTTCTCCTGGTTCTACTCATTTCACTCAGCATCAGTTCATATAAGTGTTTCCAGGTTTTTCTGAAACCCCCCTGCTTATTTCTAATAGCACAACAGCACTCCATTACATTCATATACCACAACTTGTTCAGCCATTCCCCAATTGATTGGCAAAGAATTGGAAATTGAGAGGATGCTCAAGAGCTGCTATAAATATTTTTGTACATGTATGTCCTTTTCCCTTTTTTATGATTTCTTTGGGATACAGACCTAGTAGTGGTATTGCTGGATCAAATAGTATGCACAATTTGATAGCCCTTTGGTCATAGTTCCAAATGGTTCTCCAGAATGGTTGGATTATTTCACAACTCCACCAACAATTCTTTAGTGTTCAATTTTAGCACATCTTCAACATTTATCATTTTCCTCTTCTGTCATATTAGTCAATCAGATAGGTGTGAGGTGGTACCTCAGAGTTGTTTTGATTTACATTTCTCTAATCAATAGTGATTTAGAGAATTTTTATATGACTATAGATAGCTTTAATTTCTTCATCTGAAAACTATTTGTTCATTTCCTTTGACCGTTTATCTATTGGGTAATGACTTGTATTCTTATAAGTTTGACTCAGTTCTCTCTATATTTTAGAAATGGGGCCTTTATCAGAAATACTGGCAGTAAATATTGTTTCCCACCTTTCTGCCTCTCTTCTAATCTTGGTTGCATTGGCTTTGCTTCTGCAAAACCTTTTTAATTTAATGTAATCAAAATTATCCATTTTGCATTTCATAATGCTCTCCATTTCTTGTTTTGGTCATAAATTCTTTCCCTCTCCATAGGTTTGAAAGGTAAACTATTCCTTCCTCTCTTAATTTGCTTATGGTATCACCCTGTCTAAATCACGTACCCAGAAAGATAGCCATTTTTGCAGAGCCTGAAGTTATCCAGGTCTGACAGAGGCCATTGGATTGGTATAGACCAAGTTATATATGGTGGTAAGTAGAGAGTTTATGGTGAGGAAAAAAAAGTGTGTATGTGTGTGTGGGGAGGGAGGGAGAGAGAGGGAGAGGATAAGAGAGAGAGAGAGAGAGAGAGAGAGAGAGAGAGAGAGAGAGAGAGAGAGAGAGAGAGAAGCAATTCAAATTCAATAGCCTACTTAGAATAGCCTACTTAGGTGCTGGGACTCTGGGTTCTCTCTTTGTGAAACCCAAGTTGTTTACGGCTCATTGAAAGTAAAAGTCACTTTGTTCTTTGTATTTGTTTCCCCTGTGCCTAACAAAGTGCCGGGCACACAGTAGTCGTTTAACATAGATGCTTATTGATTGACTAATACAATCTTGTCATTTAGAGCTCAAAGGAAAGATTAGAGTTCATCTAGCCTAACCCTCTCATTTTATTGAAAAAAGAGAGGCCAAGAGAAGTGAAATGTTTGTGTTAGTTCAACTTACGCTGTCCCAGAAGCCGGCAGCTGAGCATTAATATAAATCCATTCAAGGGCTGCCTACTCGATAGCATTGGTTGGGCTCTCTCCACGCCCCTTTTCCTGGTTAGGGTTATCAAAAAGCGAAATCACCTTTCTTCCGGTTACTTAGGCTCATGACTGAAAAGTCATCTTTGACTCCTCCATCACTCTTATCTAGATGGTCAACAAGTCCTGTTAACTTTATCTCCACAGAATTCTCGTGAATCCTCTCCTTTACTTTTGCATTGCTACCATACCATATCAGTTCAGACTTTAATACCTCTAACAGAGACCATGATGATAGCCTTTTAACTGATCTCCCTGTCTTCTCTCTGTCTGCACTCTGTTCTTGACACAACTGGCAGACTACTCTTCTTAATACAGGCATACCTTGTTTTATTGTACTTTGCTTTATTGAACTTCGCAGATATGACGTTTTTTTTTTTTACAAATAGAAGGTTGGTGGCAACTCTGGTGAATCAAGTCTGTTGGTGTCATTTTTCCAACAATATTTCAAACTTTTTCTTTTTTATTATATCTGTTATGGCCATCTGTGATCATTGATCTTTCATGTTACTAGGAGTTTTGAGGTGCTACAAACCATGCCCATATAAGATGGTGAACTTGATAAATGTTATGTATGGTCTGACTGCTTCACTTGCCTGCAATTCCCCATCTCTCTTCCTCTCCTCCAGCCTCCCTATTCTGTGAGACACAACAATATTGAAATGAGGCCAATTCATAACCCTACAATGACCTCTGTTTTCAAGTGAAAGGAAGAGTCAGTTGATGAAGCAAACTTCACTGTTGTCTTATATTAAGAAATTGCCACAGCCACCCCAACACCTTCAGCAACCACCACCCTCATCAGTCAACATCGAGGCAAGACTCTACACCTTGCAAAAAGGTTATGATTCACTGAAGGCTCAGATAATAGCTAGCATTTTTTTAGGAATAAAATATTTTTAAATTAAGCTATATACATTATATTTTCAGACATAATACTATTGCACACTTAATAGACTATAGCATGGTGTAAACACACCTTTTATATGTGCTGAGAAAACAAAAAAATTCATGTGGCTCATTTTATCATGATACTCACTTTGTTGAGGTGGTCTGGAAGTGAACCTACAGTATCTCTGACCTATACCTGTACACATTAGTCAACATCAGACTATCTACATCAGTCTTCTACTCAAAACAACAATAGCTCCCTCTCATTCAAAAAATGAAGTCCAAACCCTTGGTCTAGTATTTAATACCCTCCATGGTCTGGCTTCCACCTCAATTTCCAACTTTACTTTCTTCTACTCTCCCTCATGTACTAGATGCCGCAGTGGAACTGGATCATTCATTGCTCCCCAGTCATATCCTGTGTTTTCCCACCTTTGTGACAATACTGATGCTAATCCCATGTTCTGAAATATCCTTGTCTCTAGCAACTGAAATCCTTTCCATATTTCAGAGACCAGGCCAAAATGTACTTACTCCATGAATTGGTCTCCCCTCCCCCTTCTTGATTTTCTTAGTCAGAAGTGCTTCCTTTCCTCCTCATTCACTTATTTTCATCCTTACTTTGTGTGAAATACTTTTATAGTAGCCATTAGAGAAGCAGAAAATTGGTTAGATAGATCTTCCAAAGCAATCTTCTTAATACACCCTTCTGGTCCAATCATTTCTCTATTCAAGAACCTTTGGTGGCTTTCCTAATGTGGTTAGGGTGTAGCGAATAGGACTTGGAGTTAGATCTGTAGCTTCACATCCCAACTTAGATGCTTCTTGTCTACGTGACCTTGGAACAGTCACTTAACCTTTCTCAACCTCAGCTTCCTCATCTAAGAAATGGAGATAATAATTCTCATACATTCTTCACAGGGTTGTTATAAGGCTCATGGGACATAATGTGTGAAAAGGGCTTTGCAAACCTTGGAACACTATATGTCAGCATCTATAACCATTCATATTATTATCGTTACAGTTCTAATGCATCTATGAACAGATAAGAGGTAGAGCCCATACCCTGCCTCTGGTGCACAGAATCAAGGAGATATATTTTACTAGAATGACTATAAAAATGAATAAACAGTTTTAATCTGTTGGGCCTGATGAGTGTTTTTTGTTAGGTTTCCTAAACACTAGTAAGGTATCATCTGCCCAATGCATCTGTTGGGTTGTTCTCTTATTTGAAGGCAAACAAGAAAAATACAAAACAGAAAAAAACTAAACCCCTCTTGTAGTTGGAAGCCTCCCAGAGTTGTCTCTAACATTTTGTATCAATACACATCTCTGATTTGGGACTCCGGGGCTTCAAATATGTTGTGTGACAAAAATATTAATAAGCTTCTTAAATGTCTTTCTACGTAAAAAAATTAACTGGCCCACTGTGGCAGCTCACAGTTCAAAGTCTCATGTTTCAAGACGTCAAAGATAGTGATCTCATCAGTTTGGATACTCTTCCCACCAGTGCAGATTCTAGCTCCTTAGTTATTTATCCTTAGTAAATGGTCTTCAAAAGTTGTTCTGGCCAAAAAAAAAAATCCCCAAGGTGGCCAGCTTCTCTGTACTCAGCTAGGTTGTTCTTTGGACAATAAACATGCAAACCATTGTTGGGCCCAGATTTGAAGTCTTTCCAATTGGGTAAGATCTGCCAGAGTTTGCACTCTGTTAGGACAATCTCTGAGAACCCAAGATTTGGTGTTGGAGGACTGAGTGACAAAACTACCATATTTGGTATACATTGAAGTGACCTTGAAATTTCCCGAGGAAGTTGCTGTTTTCAACAGGGTGGTGAATATTTTGGCTTTGGTATGTACAAAGTGACCATCTAAAAATTGAGTATCAGCACCAATGGGACCAGTTCCAATTGGCTCAAGATATTGTAGGATATAGCAAGTGTTGAATTGGCACCTGGGATTCAGTCATTACTGCCCCTGCTTCAGAAGTGAGGCAACTGGGATTTGAGTTTTGAGAATGAGGGAGAATGGAGGCTGGAGACGTTGAAGTAGCATAGCTGGTATAGGGCCACTGACCGCTCCATGAGTTGTAGATTTCTCCACCTTCAGTCATCATAGGGATAATCTGAGGGATGGAGGAGATGTCTGAGCCAACAAATGCTAGTTCACATAATGATTTAATCAGTTATAGCGCCTCCTGGTTTTGTGTTCCATTATTTATAAAAAGTTGCAAAAGAAGGAGAGAGAGAGAGAGGGAGAGGGAGAGAGAAGGGGGGGAAGAGAAAGACAGAGGGGAGAGAGAAAGAGAGAGAGGGGGAGAGAAAGAGAGAGAGAGAATGAATGATCCCTTCTGCCTGAATCGGAGAAAAGAAGGCATTTTTTTCTCTGGTTGGGTGCTTAGGAGCTACATGAGAGAGAATCTTATTGTTATGTTTTATAAACTTCCCAAATCTGGGCAGAGAAAGCATGAAGTCTATTTTTTTTTCCATTAGAATAATTTTGATTGGAAAATTGTTTGGCAGTCTGGTGGGGGTTGGGCTGTCTCACTGAGTCATGGGGACCTACAGGGGGTGGAGCTGAATGTGGTGACTAGTTAGTAGGTCATATCCAGCAAAATGAGAAAGGGAATAGCTGGACAACACTTGTGATACCCACATTTTTATGGATGACTAACAAGCTAATAAACCCTATGTTGTAAGGAAAGAACTTCACAAACCTTAAACTACAATATAAGTTATTATTAAGTAGACTAGACAAATCAGTCATTTCACTTTCTAGACCTCAGGTTCTTCATCTATAGAATAAGGTATTATACTAAATGTCATGTTAAACTCTAAAAATGTTATAATAGGATGCTAAGCAACTTGAAGTCAGTAACTATGTTTTATTTATTTTCATATATCTCTCATTATTTAACATCGTATTCTATAATACTTGAATTCTTTATTTCAATATTTTTGTCAATGCAGATTTTCTTTTCATTGGCATCTGTGGCTGACTTGGTAGATGGTTGGTTTGTCTCAAAATTCATTATCCTGCAACCAGCCTGATAAGTTTGAGTTTCTCTGAGCTTAGTTAGGCTGGGCCTCACATTGAGACATGAAGATTTTTTGGCTTGACCGGCTGGAGTTTATGCTCCACTGGCATGTCCCTTGAGAACTTAGGGTTGCTCCCATGCCCTGACAAGTTATCAGAAGAGACCTTTAATGGAAGTACTCAGCTTGTTGTAGGTTAAGTAGGATTAGGACTCTAGGCCTGTTTTAATTTATTGTACTTCTAGAGAGCGTGGAGTTACAGCAAAA
This sequence comes from Trichosurus vulpecula, assembly GCF_011100635.1. Lineage (NCBI taxonomy): Eukaryota > Metazoa > Chordata > Mammalia > Diprotodontia > Phalangeridae > Trichosurus > Trichosurus vulpecula. Next base: position 229,385,222 of record NC_050575.1, on the reverse strand, counting down.
GGCAATGGATATTCTAGACACGTTACCTATGAAGAGCTCTGAAGAAATTTATTTATCATGGCAAATTTTGTCACTTCTAGTCAGTACAATGGAAAGCACCACTAAGTGCATAACTAGTAAAACTAGTTAAAATCAATTATCTGTTAATATTTGACCTTTCTCAGAATACTAAAAAACAAAATAAAAAACTCTTTGCCAATGAATGTCAATTAGTCTCCCAGCATTTTATACCTTTATCAGCCTCCTAACTCTGTACCTCCTCCTCCTAGCTAACTTTTGACTTGTCAAATGGGATTGGGACTTGTCTGTCCCATTTGACTTGTCTGTTTCTCAAAAGATTATAAAGTGTTCAGCTATACTCAACTCTGATGAAGAACACGGCTATGATGTCTCTTTGCATAACCATGATTCAGTTGTTTCTTTGCATATGAGATAAAAATGCATTGATAAGTCTAAAAAAACCAAAGAAACCAAAGTTAATTCTTCAACAGGACTTAATAAATGTTTGTGAAATAAAACAGAATGAAAGCATGGAGTGATGGAAGGAATACCAGACAGAGAGGCAGGAAGAACCTGAGTTAAAGTCCCAGCTGTTATGCTTTCATCACTTCATGATTATGGGTACGTTACTGAAATTTGGCTTCTTCATTTGTAAAATGGGGGTGCTCAATCCACCTCACAGTATCCCAGTGAAGGAAGTGCTCAATAAGCCTTAAATCACCATTCTTCATCTGTAAAATGGGGCAGGGGAAGCACCCTACCTCAAAATATCCCAGTGGAGTTGTTAGCATTATATATGCCATCTTTGTGCCCCTCCTCCAACTGGTAGGTCAAGCTTGATGACTCATAGCTGCTTAACATTCATGCTAATTTACAAATGGCTCTTCTTGAGATACCTCTCTCCAATAAAGTCCACAGGTGTGGAACATTGTTTATCATATCAGATATTTTTCAATCCAGTGATCAGCTTTGCTGTTTTTTTCTCTCTTCCTTGTTTTTCCTTTTTTTAAAAAAATTCTTTGTTATAAGGGATGATTCTCTAGGAGAAGGAAGGAGGGGATGACCAAAAGGGGAAATTTAGATGATATAAAAACAAGATATATCAATACATTTACTTTAAAAAATCAGTTTTCTTTTCTCCTGGGTTGTGAGAAAGTAATTTTTCTTTTGAATATCTTTTGTGGTGTAGGGTTCTTGTGAGCCATGAAGCTAAAACTGAGTACATTTAATAAAAATTGAATCCATCTCCCTCCCTCCCCCGCCACACATGCACAGAAAAGGGGGGAGAGAGACAGAGAGACAGAAACACACAGAGACAGAGGGACAGAGACAAAGAGAGACAGAGAGAGAAATATAGAGAGAAAGACACACAGTGTATGGGAGACATAGAGAGACAGAGACAGCCAAGGGGTGGAGGGAGACAGAAAAAGAGAAAGAGGGACACACACACACACACACACACACACAAAGAGATAGAGATGATAGCTCTTGGAACTGTGGGGGAACACTCGTTAAAATGTCAAAACCTAAACTACCCCAGGACTGCAAGCAAACTGAGGATCAGTAAGAAGGCACATCAAATGTTTCTAAGCCATAGCATTGTCTTTTCTTTCTTTCTTTTTCTTTCTTTCTTTCTTTCTTTCTTTCTTTCTTTCTTTCTTTCTTTCTTTCTTTCTTTCTTTCTTTCTTTCTTTCTTTCTTTCTTTCTTTTTTTCTTTCTTTCTTTCTTTCTTTCTTTCTTTCTTTCTTTCTTATCTCTCTTTGAACTCTCCATCATAAGTAATGGGAATTTGTCCTAAAAATAATAAACATGCTGCTCTTTACATCTCATCTCAATAATATATTCTTTAACAATTATTGTTATATTAATATATTACTATATATTAATAGATACATAATATATACAACATATATTATATATTAAAATATATTATTTAGCAATATTAAGCATCGACTAGATGTTAAGGCATCATGCTCAGTGCCTGGGATATAAAGATGAAAACTAAACAGTCTTTGCCCTCAAGGATTTTGTCTTATTGGGAGAAAACACATACATAGATAAAGAGATACATAGTGGAGTGTGAAAGGGACATAGGAGAGACCTATACAAAATGCTTGTAAGGAAATTTGAGGAGGGAGAAATCTCACTAAGCTGGGGAAATCAATGAAGGCCTCATGGCAGAGGTGGTCCCTGATCTGAGCTTTGGAGAAGAATTTCAACCGTCAAAGATAAGACAGGCATCCTGCAAAATAAGGCTAGAAAGGTAAATGATTCAGACTGCAGTGTCTTGAACATCAGGCTGAGTAATTGCCATTTTATCTCATAGGCAAAAGGGAGCCACTGCAAGTTTTTGAAGGATAATAATTTTTGGAAGATTTGTTATGTTGCAGTTAACTTGTATTATGATTAAAAGGATTTGTAGTTTATAGATCATCACCTGTGTAATTAGCAAGAATCAAGTAAATGGCATTTCCTGCCTGCTCTGAGTTTATCCTATTAGGTCCGGATTCTTTTTAATTATTCAAGACAGATAGCATCTTATAATGCAGTTTTGTGCTTTGTACTGACAGTTAAATGAATTTTGAGTTTTGAAATCTAATTGTAAATGAGAAATTCTGAAAGTAATAATTAATAATGTCTGTCTTTCTTAAAGGTCTAATAAAGGCCAGACAGAGCCTGGGTGGTTAGAATCAACAGAAAACTCCAAACCAACAACAACAGCAACGAGTGGTGATGCTACTGCTGCTGATAAATTATATTGAGCAATTGCTGCTGCCAGCTGTAGTATTGTACTGCTCCATATTGTAAAACTAGTCATACAGTGTGAAAAACTTTAGTTCTGGGCAACCTGGCCTGTAACGAAAGGGGATGCTCCTTTGCTCATACTCATTTGCCGCATAAGTCTCCATTCTTGAGAGAAAAATTATTTAAGGTTAGTTTTAAGGCTCATCTTTAGGTCTTCACAAAGGGGAAAATAAAAGAAGTATTCAGTGTATAATATAAATCAGGTATGGGACAGGAAATTAATTACTACACGAAAGTTATGCTAAATACACAACACTTCTAAACTTATATCAGTAGGATTTATCAACAGGATAACTTAATTGATATAAGAAAGGGTGACCCAATGAGACATCACTAAAAACTGAAGGTGTGTAGGGACTAAAAGGAAGAAACATTGAAATATAAAGGGGAAGACCTTCAGGTGCTAAATAGAAAATCCCCATCCTATCCCTCTTGATGATCTCTTCTCCCTAGGTTTTCCCAACACTGCTCTCTCCTGATCCTCGTTAACCTGTCTGACCCAACCTTCTCAGGCTCCTTTTGCTGGATCTTTATCAAGGTCACACCTGCTAAAAGTAGGTGGTCATTCTTTAAGACTCTATTGTGGGCCCTCTTCTCTTCCTCCCTACTTTTTCACTTGGTGATCTTATCGGCTGCCATAAATTCAGCTGTCATCTCTAAACTGACTTATCCAGCCCCAGCTTGAATATCCAGCTGTCTAGGATATGTCTCAAACTGGATGTCCTATCTTAAACCCAATCTGTCTAAACTGAACTCCATTTATCACTACTTCTCTCCCTCCCCGCTCACCTGCCTCTCACCAACCTTGGATTACCACAACAGGCTGCTGGTTAGTTTAGTTTCCCTTGTCTGAAGTCTCTCCTCATTCCAGTCCATCCTCCACATTGATCTTCCTAAACTCCAGGTCTGACCGTATCGCCCCACCCTATACAATCAACTCCAATGGCTTCCTATTACTGGATCAAAAATAAAACTCTCTATTTGGCTTTTAAATTCCTTTATAACTTGGCTCCTTCCTAACATTTCTAGCCTTACACCTTATTCCCCTCCACTCTACTAGCCTCCTTGCAGTTCTCTCAAAGATACTATCTCCTGATTCCATGCTTTTTCGCTAGCTAATGCCATGCCTATAATAACCTCTCTTTTCATCTCTGCCTCCTAGTTTCCTTGTCTTCCTTCAAGTCCCAGCTAAAATCCTACCGAAAATCCTATAGGGGTATGTGGTCTGGGTGTTTAAGGAGGACTAACTGAGTTTTGTGAGGACTTACTAAACCCTTTTCAGGGCTGCTCATGCACCTTTTGGTGTCTACCTAGCACTCACCTCTTACCTGTGCCTCCAAGAAGCTGTAACATGCACAAAGCCAGACCGGGTAAACTGTCTCAGCAGAATGGCTAAACTAGGTTGAGGGTAACTGATAGGCCTCAAACCTGTCAGTGAGTTAGAGGGATGTCTGTCCCAGCATATAGAGAGAGACATCGCCCAGAGGAATGGGCAGATGAGAACAACTGAAGGTGGCTGAAGCAGGTGCTGTGGAATGCTTTGAGCTTGGTCAGACATCAAAGATAGTCATCTATTGCATCCTGGGTGATCGCCAGTCATCATGACTTTTGTCCTGCCACTGGACTTTGATGACTCTGGAAGAAAGAGTAAGACTGGTAACTTCAAGAAACTTTGCCTCAGTTAAATCCAATTCATGCATGAGTCAAAACATCAACTCCATGATGTCATTGGCCCTCCTAGAAAACAGACAAACAACAACAAAATTCTGCTTTCTAGCAATGAGCCTGTCTTGATCCTCCTTAATGCCAGTGCCTTCTCTCTGAGGATTCCTCCAGTTTATCCTACATATGTCTTGTTTGTACTCAATTGTTTGTATGTTGTCTCCTCCATTATACTGTGAGCTCCTTGAAAGCAGGGATTTAATTTTTTTACCTTCTACAATATTGAAAATTTTCATTATTTACTATCTTTGCAGATTTGCTGGATGTCAGGTGAAAACTTCAGATTTTAAATCTGCATTTCTCTTATTAATAGTTATTTAGACCAGAAAATTTTTTCATATAGTTGAAAAGCAGCATGGAGTAGTGGATACAGAGCTGGCCTTGGAGCCTGGAAGATATGGGATCAGGTTCTACCTCTGACACAACTTGTGTGACAATTGTCAAGTCACAGCCTTGCTTCTTTGGTCTAGACAATTCTCTAAGTCTATAAGTTGCAGAGAAAATACTAAATTGCATAGGTAGAGAGGGTTTCCTTATCTGCGAGTTCCCTCTCTACACCAGTAAAAGCACAGATCCATTCACCTATCTCTGTCTTTGCATATGATCAGTGATTATTTTCATTTATGCTGATGGATTTCACCCCGAATTTTAGAAATGAAAGGTTTCCTTGTGTTTGTTTGAATGATGTCACCTTTTATGCCAAGGTCACATCCATTTGAAGTTTATTTTGGTATAAGGTGTTGGTCTAAAAATTTCTGCCAAACTGCTTTCTATTTTTTTTCATCAATACTTTTAAAATTGGGAGTTCTTATCCTTATGGTTTGTATTCTTAGAGCTATTGAACACTGTGTTGCTGTGTTCTCTGCCCTCTGGGTGTTGCTTCTCTAGTGTATTCGGCTGGTTTTTTCTATTTTTAATTTAATGCCAAATAGTTTTGATGTCTACAAATCCATTGTGCATTTTGAAATCCTGGAGACTGGAAGGTCTCCATTATTTTCATTTTTTCTTTATTATTTCCTTTGAAATTACTGACCTCTTGTTCTTCCAATAAATTTTATTTTGTCTCAGTCTATAAAGTAACCCTTTGGTATTTCGATTTGCATAGTACTAAATTATCTTGTTTTATTATGTTAGCTTGGCTCCAAAGTGAACAATGAATACATCACAAATGATTTGAGTATTCCTTTACTTCAATAAAGACTATTTTGTGATTATATTTACACATATCATGAATGTGTCCTGGTAGGTTAACTCAGATATTTTATGCACGTTATAGTTATTTTTAATATAATTTCTCTATTACACCCTACTTGGTTTTGTCAGTAACATACAGACAAATTGATGATTTTTGTGGGTTTATTTTGTACCCTGCTACTTTGGTTATTGATTGTTTCAATTAATTTTTTTGAGTTGAATTTTTGGAATTCAGTGAACAACTATAATATCATCTGCATATAGAGATAATTGTATTTCTTCTTTGCCTGGCTCATTTCCCCTATTTTTCTTGTCTTATTGCTACATTCCATTTCTGGAACATCAAATAATAGTGGAAAATACAGACTTTCTTATTTTCCCATTGATCTTATTTGTAATAATGTGAATATAGCTCCCTTGCACACAGTGCTAGCTCAATTTTAGATATGCACTTTGAATCATATTGAGAAAAGAGCCTTTTATTCCTATGTTTTTTTACTTTTTGAACATAGATAAGAGCTGTATTTTATTGAAGTCTTTTTCTGCATTGACTGATAAAATCATGGTTTTTTAAATTTTGAAATAAGAGGACTGGCTAATGAGGGCCAGTCCTTAGAGCATGCTTGAATTAATCTTTCCTCTTGGGTTATACAGAGAAGGTACAGACCTCCCCAACCTGATTCTAATCCCAAATATGGAATTTTGAAGGCCCTTTCTGTGAAATTCTCTAACTAAAGGGCTGGTACTGTGTGGTGATGAAAAGTCTTCTAAGTGGCCATGGAGCTAGGCACTACTCAGGAGGTTCTCTGCTAACGAATCAAGTTCAATTCTCTTCCAAGGACAGTTCAAGTGGCAGGATGACACTGTTTGTCTGGAGAATAGACGGCATGTGTTCCTATGAAATTTGGGGTCACAGGAAGGAGAGGAAAATTGAATTGGGAAGGCCTTTTAAAGCTCTTCTTATACTGGTTCCTTTCTACCTTTCTAGTTCTTACACCTTATACCCATCTGCATTTTCTACAAACCAGTGACACTGGCCTTTTTGCTGTTCCTGTCACACCACAGTCTATCTCCTTCTCTGAGTACATATATACATATATATATATATATATGTGTGTGTGTGTGTGTGTGTGTATATATATGTATCTACATATACATGTAGATACACACACACACATATATATACATACACACATCCATCCATATATATACATACATACATATATATACATATATATATATCTTATATATATCAGTTTTCCTCTAAGCTTGAACTTCTCTCCTTGCTCATCTCTGTCTCCTGGTTTCCTTGGCTTCCCTTAGGTGTCACCTAAGATCATATCTTTTACAAGAAGACTTTCTGTATCTTTTTCTTCTTGCCTTCCTGCTGAGATTATCCAATTTAACCTGTATATATCTTATTTGGACATAGATTTTTGCATGTTGTCTTTACCCATTATCATGTGAGGTCCTTGGGATCAGGGACTGTGTTTTTTTGTTGTTGTTGATTTTGGCCATCCTTTGTATCCTTAGCACTTAGCATAGCTCCTAGCACATAGTAGGGGCTTAATATATTCTTGTTGACTTGGTTTGACTTAAATACAAGCTGAATTCAAATTATACACAAACTGTATTCTTACAGTAAATTCTAGGTGAGGTTATAATGAGCTGAAGAGCTGTGTTTTGGGGAGGAGGAGCAGGTGCTCCCAAGATTGAACGTGGTCTGTATAAGCACAGACCTTGGAGTACTGAGCCACTAGTTTCAGAAATAATACTATATGTCAAATGTATTAGAGAGTATTTAGATAAAGTGCTAACAGAAGAAGATCATTATTCACCAAGGGGAGCAAGTAAGCTTGACCAGCTCCAGATTCAGCCTTGCCATGCTTTCCTGGGGAATAGCATATCTACATTAGGTGCATATCTCACAGAATGTTTTTTCCCTTGACTTTCGAGAACAAACAGTTGTACAGCTAGTACCTGGGTGTCAGCTCCATGTCAGCAGCTGTGAAGCATACCTCTACCTCATCAGTGACTTTATATCGAAGGATTAAAGAAAGAAAAATTAAATTTCAATATTTTATTTCTCACAAATCTGAAACCAAGTCTTCCTTGCTATAGCTACTTTGTAATTCATACTCTGATAGAGGGGCAGAGGTTGCAATAAAGGGTTGAAATATTATTCTATGAAAAATAAAATTAGCCATCATCATGAAGAAGTGTGCGACTGTGCCTCATTTACTTGGCATATCAAGAAAGGGGTTATTTCACCTAAGTGAATTTTTCAGAAAAATGAAGCTTGACCTTTTAAACACTGATACATTTTCATTTTAAACATTGGGAATTAAACTATGAAACAAAATGAGGAGTTTTTTTTGCCATCTTTATCAGAAGATACTTCAACAATTCAGTTGATTCATGATCTTATTGGTTTAACATTCTTGCAAGTTATAGCCCATGCATACTTTCTCATTCTGTGTGATTTTGTCCATGCCTTCCATAAATTCTCCATAAAGGAGCTACCTAATGCTCTGGAGGCCTTCTGTGTCATTTAAAATTTCAAGACTACCTGGGTGACTCCCAGACTGTCCACCTGTCGTCCACCAGGACATCACAAGTGTCCTTGATGATGGACCAGAGGACACATAATGCAATAGAACTTTGTCTTAAGGACTCAGAGACATAACTACCAATATTGGGTCCTATATACTATTTGTTCATCTATCAAACTACTGGCCTTCTAGTTCTTACGTGTAATTTTTACGGTTTTTGGGTTTCCATCACTGGAGCGTCACCTTCTAATATGTTATATGCTGTGACATCAGATAATCAAGCTTATTAAAAATTACATTTAATATGGACTAAAAAAATTCTGAAGACTTGAAGGTAATTCTTCAAAATAAGTGCATGGGCTTTTTGACAAATATTTTGACATCTCAGACTTATTTTTCTTTAATTTCAGGTTGGACTTGCTATGCCAGAAGATTGAGGTTGCCAGAAGTCCAACATCTGGGAGCATCACTAAAATCATTATTAAACTCAGTGTTCAGCACAGGGCCTGGGACATAGTAGACTTTGATAGATGTTTATGGATTGATTATGATATTGACCTTGTTATTCTCCCTGGTTTAAATGCCACCATTTGAAATTTGGCTCTTGCTCCTCCTTAGTTGCGTATTTATTGGATTGTTGAATGGAATAGAATGGAAAGAAGTGGTCTGTTTTCCAGTGAAAATTGACTAGGCTTGGCTAGGCTTCCTATAGCACCCTCCTTTATTTACCGCTTCTTCTTTCTCTCTTCTATGGCTAGCCAAAGGATTAGATATCCATCTGCCTGATATGATTTTAGGGGATTCAGGCAGGGCTCCATGACTCAAAATATTCTTCCATTACCTGTTCCCTAGTGCCCGAAATTTCATTATTAGAGCTTCTGTCCTTTGGTTGAAGCCAAATAGGAGCATAGTCCCCAAGAAAGGTGATGCTTTAGGCATTTCCACTTATTTATCTCTAAGCATGAATGTTCCATACTCAAGATTGCCTGAGAAATTATTTCTTTCTTTAAAAAAAGATTTAGGAGGCACTGGACATGGAAAGAACCAAATAAAACCATCGAGAATGAAATTGCTTATATTATTGATGTGGCAGTTACCTCTGAGTCAATTATTAGTGAACCATCAGACCAGCAGCTTCTTAGAACTAGGATCAGAATTAGTTTTAAAAGTAGAGAATGAATAATAATGAACAAAGGATATGACTTTTAATGGAAACAACTTAACCCTAAACTATCTAAATAAGTAATTAAAAATAAAAGCTGGAAAATGGAGAACAGAAAAGACATGGATAATAATTTTATCCAGAAGTTAAACCAATATAAATTAATTACTTTGAATGGGAAAGAAAAAGAATAATCTCTCATTTTCAGCACATGACCAGCATGCCTTATTTTCTAGAACCTTGTTTTCAAAAATTTGGATGGTGTCCCTGATGACATGCAAAGGCAGAGAGGAGAGTCTCCTGCTTTATCCCATGTCTTCATTAGGTTTTGTACTATCACTAACTGATAGAAAGTCAGGGAGGAGAGGCCAACAGTAGTGGGCAGGACCAGAGGCACAGGATGCAATTCTCCTGTGCTACAAGAACTTCGTGGAGGTTATTCTGGAGCAGGGAATAAATCCTAGATGCCAGCAAACCAAGGGCATGGTTGTGAGAGGGTACTGGATATAGGGTGGTGCAATAGAAATAGTTCTGGATTTAAAGTCAGAGGACCTGGGTTTGAATCCTGGTTCTGCCGCTTCCTACTGATGTGACCTTGGGCAAATTACTCAGCACCATTAGTGCACTAAATAGTGCTGACCTAGAGTCAGGAAGACCTCAGTTCAAATCCGGTCTCAGACATTTACTAGCTGCATGAATGACTCTGGGCAAGTAATTTAATCTTTCTGCCTCAGTTTCCCTAACTGTAAAATGGGGATAATAATAGCATCTACCTCACAGGCTTGTTGTGAGGATCAAATGAGATAATATTTATAAGCACTCAGCACACTAACTGGTGCACAGTAGGCATTATATAAATAATTATTCCTTTCCTTTCCCATCACTTAGATTGATGTTGAGTTGTGTCTGACTCTTTGTGACCCCATGGACAGGTTTTCTTGGTAAGGATACTGGAGTGGATTGCCATTTCCTTCTCCAGTAGACTAAGTCACACAGAGCTTAAGTAACTTGCTCAGGGTCACTCAGCTAGTAAGTATCTGAGACTGGATTTAAAGTCAGGTCTTCCTGACTCCAGGCCCAGCACTCTATCCACTGAGCCACCTAGCTGATGACCTCTAACCTCCCTTCCAGGTCTAAATCTATGATCCTAATATCAGTTTTTGAAGTAGGAAGCAGGAACAGATGATGAGGGCGCCAAAGTTAGGTTGTCAGGCTGAATGATAGTCAAATAGGTATGAAATAAGACAAAGGACCAGGACAGACTAAGATCAGACCCTAGGAAAACAGATCAGGTATGTACAAAGCTCATGAGAACTTGGGATAGTATTATTATTTGCCATAGAATGGTGCTCATTTTTGGTGACTTGGCTGATGCTCTATCTTGTCTTCTCTTGCTTGTTAAAGGAATTTGATTCTGGGTTTTAGGGTAAAGTGACAGAAAAGGGCATGAAAAATTGGAGAAGCCAGTTGAAGAGGATGAAGGAAATGGAAAAAGAGGGAGAGAGAGACTGAGAGAGATAGAGAGACAGAGAGATGGAGAGAGAGAGACAGAGACACAGAGACAGAGACAGAGATGGACACATACACACACAGAGATAGAAAGAGATAGAAATAGAGACAGAGACAGAGAGGCAGGGACAGAGACAGACACACACATACATTTTGTGTATATATATATATATATGTATACACACACACACATACACACACACACACACACATATATATATATATGTATATGTATATGGAGAGAGAGAGAGAGAGAGAGAGAGAGAGAGAGAGAGAGAGAGAGAGAGAGAGAGAGAGAGAGAGAGTCAGGAGAATTTGAGTTCTAATCCAGCTCCAATACCTTGGGCAAGTATCTTAAGCTTTTGGAGTCTAATGGAGTTGTTATGAGGAAAGCATTTTACATATCTTACAGTGTCATAGAAATGTGAATTATTATTATGGTGTATATATGTGACGCTGATGTGGCCAGAGGGGTCAGAAGGGCATGAAGAGCATGACTAGAGAATTCAGTAGGGATAAAACCATGGGGAAAAATCCCCTTATGTCATATACAGTTTTCTGTACTCTGGGGCTGGGCTAGATGAATGGACAGAGAGATTCCTAGGATGCTCAACTATCCCTTTCTTTTCTAAGTTGAAAGGCAGTGTTTTGCCATGGTTAGATTGTTAGATTGAGAATCAGAAAGGACTAAGCTTGAATTTCATGTGTGAGACTTAATAGCAGTGTGACCATGGGCATGTCATTTACAGACAGCAACTACTTTAAAATGGGGATTAGAATACCAGTAATACCTCCCCCTTTTGGGCTCTTATAGACTTAAGTGCATGCTCACAGGTTTGTTGTGAGACTCAAATGAACACTCTATAAATGCCACCAACCCATGGCAGATTGCCCAGCACCAGTCTCAAACCAAGCTCTCACATTGTATCTTCCTCCTATCCTATCCCACCCATTCCTACCCTCCAACTAAGGGTATGTTTTGCATTAATTGTTCTGGGTGTAGCTTGTAGCACTTGCCCTAAATGCAGAAATTCCTAGGGATGACTCTAAAAATGCATAGCAATTCTATTCCCTCTGAGCCCTTTCCTGGGGTCATAGGTGATTCATCTCATTAAAAAAAAATGAATTTAAATACAATTTCTGCTTGTTATTCTGAACTTGATAATTATTACCAACAATGAGCATTATCGTATACGCAAAACAGAAAAAAAAGGATTGTACATGAAACCATGGATCATTAATATGTACAACTTATATTTAAAAGAACATAACAACCAATAGATTAATTTCAAAGATAGTCCTGCTTCTCTGTGTCTTCTGAAAGTATTGCTGTTATCATCAGTATTTTAAAAAGATGCTACAATGATTCCCCCCACCCCACTTTTTTCATCATTATTAATAGTCTTGGTTTCCCTTTCATATCTACCTCCCCTTCTCCCCACCTCCCACTCCAAACCCTCCTATTAGGACAAATAATCCTAGTTAAGTAGAACAGATCCCCACCTCAGGCCATTCATCTCCACAGTGTCTTGAATGACTGCAAAGCACAATGCTAAGTGCTAGATATAGGAATAGAACAGTTGGTTAGATGGTACCTCCTCTCCAGGAGAATACATACTAATAGGGCAAAATAATGCATACAGGACATTTAGCTGTGAGTGATATGGAGATACCTAGAATATAGGGACAAGGCAAAAATGGTAATGTAGCTTTTTTCAATGTCGTGTCCTTTATGAAACTATTAGTTTCTGATGCTGATCTATTTGATGGTACCAAGGACTTTGGCATTGAGAACTTTCTTTTCTGGATCTTTAGTAACTAGAGCTACAGTAGCTTGTTGATAGAAACCCCATGGCCTGGTCTTGCTCTTTGACAGTTTCAGTATGAGGTCTATAAACATGAATTTCTGTTCTTTTCTACTTTTAGGTGAAGGAGTAGTAGAAATGACCCTGTGATCTTCAACAGGGTGGAAGAGTGAGTGCCAGAGGTCTGGGAGCTGGAGTCCATATTGGCATTTTCCAGAATGCTGAGCATGGGTGAGACTGCAGTTGAAACCCTAAGGAACAACCTGCTTGACCCAATCCAGTGGTAGAAAGTGGCAGAGACATTCATTGCCGATGTCACATTTTGAAGTGAGTTTGGTGGATAAATACTTTATAGAAATCTCTCTGTATTTGAGCCTACTCTCCCCAGGGGCTGAGGTGATATAGTGGATAGTATGCCCTTAGTTGCTGGTGGCAGTTGGGGGTGGGTGGGGGATTATTAGTACTTCTGTTTTGCTAACTGATGCTAATTGGCAAAATGACACTGGGTCGGAGGGGTGTCCTAATCACTGGCAATTTATATTAGGGAAAATTTACCAGAAAGGGGCTTAAGCCTATAGTATCAGAGAAAGACACTCCAACCCCTAGAACCCTAGGGAAGATGTAATCTTTCTCTGGGAGAGTAAGTCCAGAGCCTCTTTTGTATACATTTTTATATATTTGTAGCTGTATATTTTGCCTTCCCTGAGAGAATGTAATATTCTTGAGTTTTTTTTTGTCTTTGTATTATCAGCACTTAGTACATAGTAGACATTTAAATTAAGGCATTTATACGATAAGTGCTTTATGATTTCTTCTTGTTTTTCTTCTTCATTTTTCTCACTCTTAGTCTCATTCCTTCTTTTTTTCTCTGCTTCAAAGAAGGCACAAACATCCTTTATTTCTTTCTTCTTCTTCCTCATTCTCCTTCATTTTTAAGAGCCTGCTGACTTATGGTTATCTCTGTGCTAGGTGCAGTTTGAGGGGATGCTTGGTGTAAATTATTCTCCAGTTAATAATTAAGGCTTAAATACCATTTCAGATGCACTTTCAAGTATCTGATGATGTGGTATTTAACAATCTAAGAAATGTGAATGGTGTAGCTGAGAATGCCATTGTTCCATATGATTATTTTCAAGAATTTGTTCTGTGGTATATTTAGGGCTGCTCCAGGGCACTAATGCATTACCTGTGAACCAGTACATTATGAGTCACTAATGTATGACGTGTTCCAAGCTCCAGTAGAGCATCCTGCAATTGGTAATAGGTTAATGCTGCTGGGTTTGTCTTCAGAGTGCTGTGATCTGTTTAATGAACCTGTTTAACCTTCTGAGGAGTTTTTAGTAATGAAAAGCCTGCTCTGCCTTTGCTGGCAGACAGTGGGAAGCAGATTGAGTCTCGGGTAATCTACACAGGCATACAAAGCTGGCTTTGATGGCTGCCCCAGAAACCCTCAGCATAGTTAACAGGATTGATGGAAGCTGTTCAGGACAGCAGCCAACAGAATGGGAAGGTAACTGAGTGACAATGGCAGGCTAATGGGGCTTCCTCTGAGCCTAGTTAGAAAAAGAGAACCACTGAGAGATGATTTAGGAATAAAAATAGGTGGAAGGCAGGAGAACCTGGCAGTGTGAATGAGACTGGATTTAAAGTCAGAGAATTTGGGTTTTTAATTCTAGCCTCGAATGAGTCTCTTTCTCTTTTCAAACTTGCTTTCCTTATCCATAAAATGGAATAATAATTTCTGCCCTACGTCCTATGCTCAACAGTAGCAGGGTGTTGACTTGTTTGACAAAACCTTGCTGTCTCAGTTCCAGCCAGGCTCTGACTAGGGCCTCAGACACTATGTACCCCCCTGTGCATTTGTCACATGAACTGAAGAAACATTGCTTCCCTAAGCCTCAGCTGTTAAATCTATGCCCTGAATGTCTTGTTTGAAGGTCAAATGAAACTGGGCCATTTGTCCAGATATTGACGAGGGCATTCTTGTTTGAGATACGCATTTGATTAGATGATCTCTGAGATCCCTTCTATGTCAATGTGATTAGGTGACTAGACAGTGAGGACCCAGTACTTAGAGAATGCAAAATATTCTCCACTTGCTGCAAATCTATATGGAGGATTAATTGGTAAGCTTGCTTCTGCAAATGGGTGGTGGAGGGGTCTTTTCCTTCCCCATTTCAAAGGCGGCACAAATATCTTCTATTTCCTGTTGGCATTCTGCAAGGTGATGAAAAGCCTTTTAATTGGTTGCTGAGCCAGAACTAAGTGTGCAAACAGGAGGCAAGAGTAGGAAAAAAATCGCTCTTTCTTCCCTGGTGGCCAGATAGGCAAGGATTGCTATAGGCCTTCCGGGTTGGGGAGGTACCTTGGCCTCCCTCCCTTCCCCACCTTGCCGGATGATACCAAGTAATATTGTCATGATGCTGCTATTTCTCCTGCCTCTGTCATGTTTCTTTTTTCTTTTTAGTGTTCTTAGAGGTATGAGTATCAGATGCAGAGTGGACTTTAAGATCTTGTGAGCTTTGGAAGGGAGAAAGAGCCACTGGAGGTCCAGCAACTGGGGTCCATAAGAGAGTTTATAGTCAGCTCTGAGGACTGACCTGCTTGACCCACTCTAGCACTGTGTCCTGCAAATAAAGACTACTTGTCAATCAAGTATCTAACACCCAGAAGTTAACTTGGGGAGTCCTTAAAGGCAGAAAAAAAATTTATTGGTTCAGGAAATAACTTCCCAAGGTTGGGGGTAGAGGAGGGGAATGTATTGTAGCAACCACTTAAAAGTTTTTTTTTAATTAAAAAATAAATTAGATTTTTTCAATTATCTTTTCTCCATCCCTCTTTTCTTTCCCACTGAAAAAGGAAAATAAAAATAAAATTCTTATCACTAATAAGCATAGTCAAATAAAACAAATTTGATATTGGCAATTCCACAAAATGTATCTCATTTTGCATATTAGTACATCATCTCTTTCAGGAGGCAAAAACACTTCACGTTTGAGTTAATTCTCCCCAGAGCCCAAGTGGCTGTGTGGAGAGGAGAATGTCTCCCAGTTAGCGGGGATGTATTTTGGTCCATGATATACTTCCTCAGTGTATATCCTCTTTTCAGCTGCTGCTGTTGCTGTTTCCCAGGTCTCAGGCCCAAACCCAACCTCATCCCTGCCTGGGGCTGAGGGAGGAATGGCCGGGGGGCAGATGCCTTGGTGTTGTCCATATTTTGCTGGTGATGAAGCCTACATAGAAGGAAAGCTTTACCTTCTTCTTCAACAACGAATGATACACATACACTTCCTTGTGGGCAAAGAGATGAGCTTATGTCCTTACCATCCTTAATGCTGCTGAACCCTTTAGATCTCTGAACATCACTGACTGTTCCCTAAGGCCACTGGGCTTTGCCATCTATCCTATATCTGGTATTGTTTGTATTGTCTCCTCCCATTAGAATGTGAGCTCAGTGAGAACCAGGATTTTCTTGCCTTTTTAAATTATATCCCAGTACTTGATACATATTAAGCACTTAATAAATTATTTTTCATTCAGCCATCAAATAATGGATACACACACACACACACACACACACACACACACACACATATATATATATATAAACACTTTGTAAGCACAGAACACCATATGATAATAACAAATAAACAATAATTCTTATCACAGTCTACAAAGTGCCTTTCTTGCAATTTTATAAGGTAGATAGTGGATTATTATCCTCGTTTTATAGATGAGGAAACAGGCTCAGAGAAAGTGTGCAACTCATAACTGTTGGAGCTGTGTAATATAGTGGGAAAAGCCCTGGCTTTGTAGACAAAGGGCCTGGGTTCAAGTCTCAGCTCTGCTATTGATTCCCTGTGTTACTTTATGAAGGCAGGAAGTTGGTGGCTGTTGGTGTATGCCCTTGGTGAACTTTTTAGTTATGGTTTGCAGGGCTACCTTCTTGACCATTTCCATGTGTGTTACTCATTACCTGGTTCACTGCATATATAATGGACAGTCAATTAATTGATCAACCAATCAACATTTATGATGCACCTACTATGCCAGGCATTGTGCTAATTCTGGGCATATAAATAGAGGCAAAAAACAATCCTTGCCCTCAAGGAGCTTACAGTCTAATGGAGGAGGCAACATACAAACAAATATACACAAAATAAGCTATATACAGGATAAATGGGAAATAATTAAAAGTGGGCAGGCATTAGAATAAGAAGCATTGGGGAAGGCTTCCTATAGAAGGTGAGATTTTCACCGGGACTTAAAAGGAAACCAGGAGGTCAGTCGTCAGTACAGAAGAGGAAGTGCATTCCACATATGGGGGTCAGCCAGAGAAGATGCCTGGAGTTGAGAGATAGCATGTCTTGTTTGTGGACCAGAAAGGAGGCCAGCAATACTGGATGGAAGATTGCATGTAGAACACAGGACAAGGAAGGTTAGAGATAGAAGGGATTTTTTTTTTATTATTCTGTTGTTTTTCTGTCATGTCTGACCCTTCGTGATCCCATTTGGGTTTTCTTGGCGAAGATACCAGAGTCATTTACCATTTCCTTCTCCAGCTCATTTTACAGATGAGGAAACTGAGGCAAACAGGGTTAAGTGACTTGCCCAGGGTCACACAGCTAATAAGTGTCTGAGGCCAGATTTGAACTCAGGAAGCTGTCTTCCTGATTCCAAGCCCAGTGCTGTCCAGCTATAAGAAAACAGGAAAAAGTAAGAGGGGGCCAGGTTATGAAGGACTTTGAATGCCAAAAAGAACATTTTATATTTGAGCCTAGAGGCAATAGGGAGCTACTGGAGTTTATTGAGTAAGGGGTGCTTTAGGAAAATCGCTTTAGTGGCTGAATGGAGAATATAGTTTTTAATTAATTTTTAATTAATTAATTAATTAATTTTTATTTTTCATTTACAACATTCATTTCCTCAAGTTTTTGAGTTTCAAATTTCCCCCCCCCTTCCCCTCTCCCCTCTCAAGATGGCATGCAATCCGATATAGGTTCTACATTTACCTTCACCCTAAACATATCTTCACAGTAGTCAAGTTGTAAAGAAGAACTATAACTAATGGAATGAACCACAAGAAAGGAGAAACGAAACAGAAACAAAGACAAAAACAAACAAAAAAAGAGAGCAAACAGTTCGTTTCAATCTGCATTCAGACTCTGTAATTC
Organism: Trichosurus vulpecula; assembly: GCF_011100635.1. Taxonomy (NCBI): domain Eukaryota; kingdom Metazoa; phylum Chordata; class Mammalia; order Diprotodontia; family Phalangeridae; genus Trichosurus; species Trichosurus vulpecula. The sequence goes on along the minus strand of NC_050575.1, from coordinate 229,367,298 downwards.
TTTCTCTGGATGTGAATGGCTTTTTTTATCATGAGTCTTTTGGAGCTGTCTTAGAACCTTGCTGAGAAGAGCCAAATCTATCAAAGTTAGTCATCAGAGATACTGTGTGGAGTATGTATTAGGGTGGGAAAAGACTTGAGGCAGACAGGCCCACTGGCAGATTGTAAAGGAGGCCTTTTACCACAGTTAACTATATTCTAGGAATGATTCTGATCTTCGTCAGTGAGATTCATATTGTAGTGTCTAGCATGTGATAGATATTTTAAATGCTTGTTGACTGACTGCTTGGTTGAAGTTGAACAGACATTTTAAAAAAAGTAGCCCATACTGTTGATTTAGTCTTCTTAAGGGACAAAGGAGAGAAGTAACATGCTATTCCAGCACCTGGAGCAACTCCTCTTCTCATGGGATGCCCAGAATAGCTACTTCCAGGTCCAAAGTCCATATCTACTTAAAACTATCACTTATCCTCATCCTCCCACCGACAATGATACTTTTCTTTTTCTTTAATCAGCCAGAGGACACAATTAAATTTTAGTTTCTTCATTGCTAAAATGAGGAGGTTAGTTAAATGACTTCTGAGGGCCTTTATAGGTCTTGATCTATGATCCTGTGGAGTATTTAACACAATAGCCTAGTGAGAAAATACCCAGTAGAATACTTGCCCCATTAATCAAGGGGAATCTCTCTCCCTTTTACAAATACTCTCATTGGGAGGAGTGAGTAGCAATAGGGATGCTCTCATACATGCAGTGTACAAATGTGGGTAACATATATAACCAGGGCACACACATGACAAAGCAATTCATGCCTTTGATGTACCAGGACCACCTTTGTCTTCTGGTCATGTCAGTGCTACTATGACCCAGGCTTGCTCCCCCTGGGTCTAGTAGTTTCTGTGACCCTATTGGATGTGTTGTATCCCTGGTCCTGGCTGGTTTCCTGATGACTCATCAGGGGCATATAGTCACGACTGAGTGTTGCTTTAGTGGTTGCTAGTCATGTAGAATCTATTGGGCATTTTTCCCTGCTACAAACTCCTGGGCTTACCTCTTCAAGGCCAGTCAAGCCATCTCAGCACTTGTGTGCAAGAGTATAGTGGCTAGAAGCTTTCCCTAATAAGGACACCTAACAAACACCTTACAGATTGCCCCGCACCCCAAACTAAGATGAAATCTTTTGTAATCCTTTGTCTGGATGAAGAGCAATGCCCTCTGATTGATATAGATTATTGTAGATTAGATATTCCTAAAATCCTCTCTGGCTTGATGTGTCAATGAGTCTGAGTCAAAACAAAAGTAAATTAGGGAGGCTGGGTGGTTGGTCTCCACTGGCCTAGTCCCTCCTATATCCTGCTTTTATTGTGCATATCTGTCCTCAGCAAAGCCTGATTGTTGTTATTCTGTATTTTGCCCAGGGAATATTTTAAGTTCCCAGGATTAAAAAAAAAACTCCCCACTCTCACCCTAAGGCTCTTTACAAATATAAGTCTACCACAGAAAGCCCTTTAGTACCACTCATCTGCTTGGATGGTGATGCTTTTCCATCCACCATCTGAGGCAATCCAAATAGGTTGAGATGATAGTGTCTGTTTGGAAGGATTAGTCCTCCAAAGACTGAGCCCTTGATATTCAAAGGTGGTCTGATTTTTTTTTATAGACACACTCCACAAGTGTGTCTATAAGTGTCGATTAGTTGAGAAACCTTGGCTAGGGATGATATAAAAATTAATTGAGGCTCATCTTTGAGTCCCAATTTTTTTTTTACCTTAAAATGAAAGGCTTGGACTTGTTCAGTTCTGATGTGCTGTATTTTAATGACTCTCTTTCAGCTCTGATATCCTATATTTTAAGATCTCTTTCTAGCTAGGTGGCACAGTGACTAGACTGCAGGGTCTGGAGTTAGGAAGATTCATCTATCTGAGTTCAAATCTGACTTTAGACACTTATTAGCTGTGTGACTCTGGTCAAGTCACTTAATCCTGTTTGTCTCACTTTCCTCATCCATAAAATGATCTGGAGAAGGAAATGGCAAATCATCCCAGTATCTCTGTCAAGAAAACCCCAAATGGGGTCACAAAGAGTCAGACATGACTGAAAAACTACTGAACAACAAACAGATTCCTTCTACCTCTAATCTTCCTTATCCTGTGTTCTACGTTCCCTGATGACTTTAAGACTCTATAATTTAGGGGCAGCTAGGTGGCACAGTGAGTAGAGCACTGGCCTGGAGTTAGGAGGACCTCAGTTCAAATCCAGCCTCAGACACTTGACACACTTACTAGCTGTATGACCTTAACCCCAAAAAACAAACAAACAAAAAAGGCTCTATGTTTTAAACTCAGATAATCTATGCTCTATGTTCTAAGGTCCCTTCCACAATTCTGATTTTCTGTGTTCCAAGTTCCCTTGAGGTTCTGACATTCTATGAGTCTATGCTCTTAAAACATATTTTATTTGATTGTGACTGGCCAGAGGAGTTGGTGATGGAAATCTGCTAGCCTTAATCAATCATATGGAATTGACATCACATTTAGAGATCAGTTAGTTCAACTCACTATTTTATGGAGAAAGAAAATGAGAAGGAGGAGGAGGAGCCGGAAGAAGAGTAGGAGGAGGAGAAAAATGAGACCCAGAAAGTGGAATTGATTGGCCCAAGGTCACAGAGCTGAGATTGGAATGCATGTCTTCTGACATTTTCCACCATAGCACAGGTCCATAATGTGGCAAACCAGGAATGAAGCCACCAGCATTTTGCAATCCAAATTCTGATGGAGCTGCCTTTTATGCTGAAAAGGAATTATTCCACTGACATTCAATTTGAGCATGATTCTAAATAGTCAATCTGATGGTGGTTTCAACTTTATTGTCCTTTCAGAGTTTAATGATAGGTTTTCATTCCCATTCTATCAAAAAAAGCAATAAACCTTAACAGTGCTATCACCATTGATAAACAAAAATTGCTGATTAAAAAGCATTGCTTGCTATTATTCATCTGTGTTGCAACCTAACTCTTTATTTCCAACTTTTTCTCATTTGTTCTCATAAATTTTATGACATGACCATGTTTTAGAACATTGCATCCTTAATGGTGACATAAACCCCTCTGTGTGATGCTGGATTCTACAGAATACAAGCTAATTACTAAGAAGGAAAAAAAAAAACTAAATAAAAATTGTTACCAGAAGACAGGAAGAAAATATTGCCTGAGAAAAGATTCGCCTCTGACTGCAGAAATACTGGCTTCCATTCTCCCTTTAACCTCAGGGAACCACAGGCTCCTTGAACAAGAAGGGACTCTCTCTTCTGCTTCCTGCCCAGACAAGGAAGAATATGGGGCTTTGACCCTCAAATCTCCAGAGGTTGGGCTGTGCTGACCTTTTTTTAGAGACCCCAGCAAATAGTCTCAGGGGCTACAGAATACTTTGGTGGTCTGGCTCCCACTGTCTCTAAGGTATGGCGAGATGAAAACATTGACCTGGTAGTCCACAGAGCAAGGTTTGAGACCTACCTTTGTCAGAAACCAAACTGCCTGGACTTGGGCAAGTCCTGTCCCCAATCTGGACCAAAGATTCCTCCTTTGTATAATGACAAGGCTGGACTCGATTTCTAAGGTAGTAATTACAATAATAGCTAGCATGTACATAGTGCTTTGAGGTTTATGAAGTGCTTTATGTATGTTCTCTCATTTGATCCTCACAACAACCCTGTGAGGTCATTGCTATTATTATCCCCAATTTACAGTTGAAGAAATTGAGGTAGACAGGTGTTAAGTGACTTGCCCAATGTCACTGAGGCTGAATTTGAACTCAAGTTTTTGTTACTCCAGTCCCAGCACTCTATACACCGTGCCACTATACTTCCTCTCTGACAAAGGTCATAGAATCATGGGCTTTCAGGGATGCATGGGATCTAAAATACACCTAGTCCAACTAGATTTTTTTTGTAAAGGATTACCTTAAAAACATACCTGACCACTGATCAGCCAGCTTCCCCTTGAAGACCCCCAGCAACAGGGAATTCACAGCCTCCCAAAGCACCTTGCACCAGTCTTGAACAGCTTTCTCTCACATGGTTGGGAAGTTTTTCCTTACATTACACTTGAGTCCTCCCACTTCTGAAACTTTCATTTAGTGCTCCTAGGTCTGCCCTGAGGCCAAGCAGAAAAAGGTTAGTCCTTCTCTCACAAGTTAGACTCCTGGAGTCTTCTCTAGGCTAAGCTTCTCTAGTTTCTCAGCTTAAACTCTGGTGCTCTCCCCTGGAGGAGCTCCAGCTCAACAATGCATTAGGGTGAGAGAAAACTTGGAACTTAAAAGCTTGTGGAACTGAATGTAGTAAATGAAAAATAAATAAATTAATTAAAACGACGATAACAACAATGCATTAGGGCAGACCTGCATAACTTGGCAGTAAGTAGGAGCCAAAATTAAAATAGGCTAACTTTTTTTGGGCTGCAGATAGGTTTTTAGCAGCCCACTTTCCAAGTAAAGGTAACTAGAGATAGACTGATGATGGTTGGTTGCGGTGGGTCATGTGCCAAACAGGAGAAACTGCCTAGTGGAGGGCTGCCTGAAATCCTTTGGCTGAATGTTGTGCAGGACTGCATTAGGGTAAACCTCACCTATTTCCCCATTTTGTTACAGACTGTCTGGTAGCAAGCTGTGGACACCTTTCATGGAATACAAAATGGGCTGGTTTTCTGACCTCCCCTGTCCTGCTCATTTTGGTTGCCAAGCAACAGAACTCTTGTCCCAGCAGCTGCATCTTCTCCCAGCCTCCCTGCCTTATGGAAATGTGGCTATTTGGAACAGTGCTGAGGAAATAGACCAATGGAGACTTCCCTTGATTTTCCAGCTGAATCTGAGACAGCTGGAGCTGAGAATGGAGCTGATCACTAGGAACTAGGTAATAGAGGCAAAACTGGACCCCAGAAACATTGGGAAGTTGCTGAAGCTTAACAGGGTCCTCTAACAGCTTTTTTTCTATCTCCCACCCCTCCGCTCAGGTGCTCAATGCTCTCCTCTCCTTTTTTCCTACCTCTTCTTCCATCACAAGCTACTTTTAAGAAAACAACTAGTTAACTTATTTATAAATATTTGATACTCAAATGAATATGTGATCTCACCATTTAATGAGTTCCCTCCAATGATGCATATTGTAGCCACCCATGCCTGCCCATCCTGGGATGACATTTATATATGTCCTCCCATAGGTTCAACACAGAGGGGTCCCCTTTCTTGCTTTCCCCTGGCACTGTTAGGTTACCAGTAGAGCACTCTGGCTGTGCACTTGGCATCCTTCACCCTCATCCCATGACCAGCCCATCTCTTCTTTTATCATACATTTCCTAATGATGTCTTATACTCCTTGCTCTTCAGAGTTCCTCAATGGTTATTGCATGTGTTGTCTGCTCATGCTCATAGTGCATCTCTTTATTGTACTCATATGAAAATTCATTTTTTATTCTTCAGAGACAGTGATACTCCATGTCATCTTGCCACATTGAATGCGAAGTAGAATATTCATTACAAAAAAGATGGGGCCATTGTTTTCATGGGAGGCTTGGGGTCAGTAAAGGAGCTTTTTACCAAAGACAATCTAACCTTCCAGCTGTTCTGCTATGAACTCATCTTGTGGTCCATCCATATTGTCTAATAGATCTATCCATCCATCTACCCATTCATCCATATATATGCATATACATACATACATATATCAGACTAAACACACACACACACACACTGATGGATAATATCTATAGAATGTTATCCAAATGCATCTCATAATCTGAGCAAGAGCCATACTTCACCCACTTGCCTTTTTGCATGTGGATAAACATACTAAACTTCTTGAAATTATTACAGATCTTTTCCAAGAGGAAATCTGGGGCTTGGTGCAATTAACACTATTTCATCGGCAAACAAGATGTCTAGAGGACCTTACTAGTCATAGTGACTCTGCTCCAACTTGCAGCCTTCACTGCATCTTGTCCATTATGGTGGCTAATGACTTTGGTATACATGTTTCCCCTTGTTTTACACTTCATGTTTAGGGGACCATTGAAAATGGTTATTTCTTTTGTTATATATTACAAGGAATTTTGAATGATTTTATACATGGTTGAGGTGTCACCTTGCTTGTAAATGAATCTGTAAAGAGGCATTTTACTCCTCCGAATCAAAAGTTTTTTTGTAATCAGTAAACAATAAGCAGAAGGGGAATCTCATAGTCTCTGCATCTTTCAGTTAATTGTGAAGTGGTAAAGATTTGGTCCATTGTAGAGTATCACTTTTGCAAGCCTGCTTATTCCCCATAACAGTGGCATGCTGGTAAATGTTTAACAACTGGATCTCCAATAAACAAATCAAATTATGATTTGTGGTGAAGCTGATTTCTGAGGTATAAATGGCTTACAACGAAAATTTAACAATTGCCTCTCATGAGCTGGTAAGAGCTGGCTCCAGGCACAGCTTTGTGATATGCTTATTGAGGATGTTCTGCCTTTGTATGAATAAGAAAATAGGAATATAGTTCAGTAGTTATTGATATTATCTCAGTTGCCTTTTTTGTGCTATTAAAGTCTAATATTTTTCATACTTTTCTTGTCTCTCTTCTTTTGGGTTCCTTGTATACTGGTCCTGAAATACCCTCACGATTGTGTTACGTCCAGCAGAGATTTCTTCTATATGTGCTTAGTTCAATACAGATACTTTTCCTGTTTTTTTTCTCTTTAGTGCCACTAAAAAGAATACATACATCTGGGACTATGATATTAGAGTCCAAGTGTCATGGTGCCACTGTCTTTGAAGGAGAAAACAGTTTGTTATAGTGATTTTTTTTTGGTAAACAGATTTTATTTTCCTTGTAGTCCTCCTTTCATTTTCAGTTTTGAATGCCCTTGGGAAGACTTTGCTTAGTTGGATATCTTGCCAAGCTTTCTTTAAACTGGTTTTACTTTCCATTGCTTTTCTCTGATTTATGATACAATAGAGCTCATAATTGTCCATCATCCTTCTTTATAAGATTTTATGAATGCATTTATGTTCTCTTTCAGTGTTACTTTTGGGAGCTGTTGCTTCCTGGCAAAAAAAAATCAGGAATATTCTGACTAATACTCTTTCTGCACACCAATGACCAGCCCAGTGCTACATTAGCACCCCAAGGTATTTCCCAGAGGAAGGTCCCTTCATGTTCAATGCTGACTAGAGGATTTATGAAAGACAGGAGCCATTCACAATCTAGTACCACCCTATTTTTATAGCCTTCTCTCCTTTCACTCCCCTAGATGTACTCTACATTCCAGCCAAAATACTATATTGTACTTCACATGTGCAATGTACCCTCCCACCACTGTGTCTTGCTATTATCTATGCCTGAAATAGATTCTCAACATCTCTCTGTCTCTTAAATTCCTATCTGTCTTTTAAAGCCCAACTTAAATGTTATGGCTATAGATAGATAGATAGATAGATAGATAGATAGATAGATAGATAGATAGATAGTTGTATATTATAATTATTTGCATAAGTATCTTATTTCCCTATTAGAATGTATGACCCATGGGGCAGACTATATCACTTAACTTTGTACCACCCTCATCCCTTACCAACTATAAATGTTTATTGAATGAATAAGTAAATGAATGAAATGTAATTGAACAAGATGGGAAAGGATTTATTTATTCAGTGAACATTTATTAAACAATCATTCCTACTGTATACAGATTATTCTAGGCAAGATTCCAATTTTAGGTCAAATGGAATCCTTGCCCTCATGGAGTATTCACTCTGGTATGGATTACAATCTGTTTATGTCGAAAGAATATCCACTTAAGTGAATCCACAGATCCACAGAAATATGAAAATCAGCATATCATGTGAGACTTTTTTTTCTCCCAACCCGGCCTTTGTGAGAGATTTATTAAAGAAGTCAGATCAGGATCACACAATATAAACTTAAAATAGAAGCTAAGTAGTCTAGCCCCTTGTGTTAATATTATATCTTGTTCTGGCCCCCCTGACTGTCCTTGCTTACTTCTGGACAGTGTAGTAAAGTAAGTATGTAAGTAGCCAGTATGATGTGGCAGTATCAGGAAATCAGATTGCAAAAGGGGAACCTAGAAGTCAAGCACAAACCATCTGAAAGATCAAAGGAGTCTAATTTACAAACTGTATCATATATTAAGCAAAAATCAAATCGTGGTAATAGGTGCCAAATCAGAGGAATCCATTTAGGCTTTGCTGGTCTTTTGGTCTTATGATATGATGTGTAAATCTCAGACAGGTTCTAGACATCGTAGTAAGACCAGCAGATCATTAAATGGTGCTAATAATTTTGACATGAGGTGGGCATATTAATTTTAAAGTTTAACTGACACCTTTGAAATGATTTGGATATGTTAATTAACTAACTCCAAGGTGGAACAGATAAGAGTTGTTCTGTCCCCTGCAAAAATTCTATAAAAATGAAACCCTGAATTCCTGCCCTCTGAGACCTCTTCCATCTCCACTGGGTCCATATTGCTGAGTGCTCCTAACTCTAATTCATGGTTATGTGAGTCATACTCTCTGCCTCTCCCCAGCCTCATTCTCTTCCTTACACTGCCGCCAGTCTTCCATCCCTTGTCACCACGCTGTCTGCCTCTATACTCCTTTTTGCTGCTTGTTTTTGTACTTTCTGTAAAGTACTCCATACCCTCTGTACCTTATTAAAGTGTGATTACAATATCATTTCCCACTGCCACCATTGTCTTTCCCGAAAGTACCCAAAGAACTGGATGTGCCTGCCCCCATTTCACAATTTCATAAATGATCAATTCACCCCTCCCCAATAAAGAATCCTATCTTCAACATTTGCAAAAGGTGGTCATCTGGCCTCTTTTTGAAGAAATCCATTTTGGGTCAATCCCTTTTGCTCTTCTGATTATTTTAAACACATCTGAACAAAATAGACATGTTTCAAACATGGTTATCTTGTGTTTGCTTTGCCATAAAGTATCCTGGTATTTTGGGGTGGTGCTATTAAAAAGCAGATCTCTCCCAAATATAATACTTTAAATTTGAGAGATGTTTTTGGCATAGTAGGGAGTTGGCTTCAGAATGAGGAAGACCTGGGTTCAAGTTCTACCTCAGGCTGGGGGTGGTCCTGGGAAATTATTTACCCTCTTAGTGCTGCAAGCAGTCCTCTAAGACTTCAAACTGCAGAATCGGTGTCTCTCTGTATTAGTAAAGGTAGTTTCTTAACTGGGTGTTCTCTAGACCAATGAATTCATGACTCCAGTAAAAAACAAAAATTGGGAAGTCCTTTTAAAGTTCATGAACATTCCACAGAGTTACATCCCAGAGTGCCTGTAAGTGGTGCAGTAATAGATAGAGCACTGGGCCCAGAAGCAGGAAAATCTGAGTTTAAATCTGGCGATGACACTGGGCAAGTCACTTAAACTTGTTTGCCTCAGTTTCCTCATCTGAAAGATGAGAAGTAAATGGCAAAGCATTCCAGTGTCTCTGTCAAGAAAACCCAAAATGTGATAACAAAGAATTGGGCATGACTGAAAACGACTGAACAATAAAAAATAGTGAAAAAAGCCTTGGATTTTGGAATCAGAGGACCAGGGTTTGAATCTTAGCCCAGAGATGGCTTGCTGCCTGTGTGTCCTTGGCTAATTCATATCCCCTCATTGGTCTTCCATCTCCTCCTATGTAAAATGAGGGGGTTGGACTAGATGACCTCTGATGACCTTTCCAGCTCTCAGTCCTATGCTTTCAGCCTTGCTTATGAACTTTGTATACTGAGGAAATGGTAATTGCCTTAGTTATGCCAGCACCGATCTCTCTTGATGTGGTAAATGCTAGACTTGGAAATGAGGTTGCATTGTAATTTGTAAATGCTCCCGAGTAGGCTTTTGTCCCAGGCACTGAAGAACACTGTGTCACACCTTCCTTTCAGTCTGGTATATGCATGAAATATTCTAAGTGGGGCCAAATCTCAAACACAATGCAAAATTTTCTCAAGTTGGACTGAGTTTCCAGGACCAAAAATATATGTGCTTCCACAGCATAAACATCTCATAAATTAAACATTTGGGATTTTGCTTCTCAGTTCAAAGATTTAATGAATGTCCTATTAATTAAGTACTGAAAATGATAAAGAATCAGATCGGAACATAAATGATTGTTTCACATTTTCACAAGTGTTGGAAAAAGAGCAGATGGCTTGTAGGGATGGCCAATTATTCAGTTTCTTCCCCTGTAAAATGAGGGGGTTGGTTTTGATGATCTCTAAGGTCCCTCTCTAACATTCAATGATTCCATGATCCTATAATCTTTTTTCTTTTAGCTTTGAAAAAATTGGGAAAACCTAGTGCTTCTGGACATTAGGTCAAACTCATTTGATCATCATAACAGTAGTGTGTTAGAAATAGCAATGAATTTGGAGTCATAGGACACAAGTTCAAAGTCCCAGATCTATCACTTTCTACCTGTACAACCTTAGGCAAGTGATTTACGCTCTCTGGGCCCCAGCTTCCTTAACTATATATAAAATGAAGGGGTTAATCTAGATGACCTCTAAGTTCCCTTCTAACTTTACATCTTTGATCTCTAGAGCATTTTGAGATTTACAAAGCTTCTTCTTTACAACAATCCTGTGAAGTGGATGAGGAAATTATAACTCAGAGACGTTAACTTACTTACTCATGGTCGACTAGTATAGTAAGTGTTGGACCTTAGGCATAAATTCAGGTCTTCTGGCTTCAAATACAGTGATCTTTCTATTATATGATGATTCTTTATAAAATTATGTTATACAAAAATTCATTTGTAGCCCTTACTGTGATACTTAAGTAGCCAGCTATTGCTAGAAAAACCCTGCCCCCAGCCCCTAACTAGAAACCCCAGTTTTGCATACTAAAGAGTGGACTCAGACCTTTTGGAGTCTAGCAAACGTCCCTGGGCTCCGTGACTCCTCCAAGGAATGTCAATAGATAAGGTTATCCCACTTAACGATAACCTGTCAGAATCTGTGATCTGTCAGGACCTTTGTTCCTGTACCCCCAGACCACCCTGTGACCTGACATGTAAATTCCCTATATAAACTACCCTTTCACTTCAAAACCTGGCCATTGATTTGGGTTGCAGCCCCAATGGCCGCCGGTTAATAAATTCTCCATTTAAAACTTATACTCTGTGGAGTGTCTCACTAGCTTCTGGTATAACATTACAAACTCTGAAGATCGTCATTCAACTCATCCTCACATTGATGTGCCACATCCCCCAGAACCAGGTAGCCACAAGGTGCTTCAAAGGGATTAGGGATCATTCTTCGCTAATACTTGAGCCCCTCTTCTACTACATTCTCTCCAGTGTTAACTGTCAGTGATTAGTACCCCATTATCATTTAGTCAATTCATCTTTACAAAGGACTATTTACTGAGAATAACAGAAATTACAAAGCATTTTCCCCAAACCAGGAGAGTCATACTCACCTGCTATGGATTCATTTTCCAGGAAGAATGAGTTTACACTTGAAGCAGTTGCTACAAAGTCTCCACCTCACCAAATTCATTTCCAAATGTGTCATAGCAACTGGATGAGTCCACATCTCAGTTACTACTGGTCTGGGTCAGGCTGCTTTATGTGGCCTCTACATTCTCGACTTTGGCATGGATTCTATCTCCTGGAATTCTGGTGCTAAATGTTATGACCTTTCAAAACTCACAAGGTCTTAGTCATCTTCAATATTCCACCTAAAAACATGAAAGAACAGAGAGGCAAATACAGGCCACACATTGACCCCATATCTATATCCAGAGGCTTATAAAACATGTCTTTCTAACACGAATAAAGCCAGGAAAGAGAGAAAAGCCAACCCTGGCTGGTTAGTAACTTTTGAATGCATTCCCAATTTTTGCTCAGCAACCAATGAAAAGTCCATTTCTTCACTCATGGTTAACAGGCCAGAAAACAGTCATAGCAACACATGTTCTAAGGCCTATGTGGAGATTATGATAGCGAAGCATATTGTACTTGCTCATAAGGACCAGGCTGTCACTCCATTACATATCTATGCATATCATATACAAATAATTGAAATGCCATTTTGCATCATTTTTTCCAATTGTAATCAACATTTACAAAGTATTTTAGTTACAAAGCAAGGGTAAAACACTGTAATTGGTTAAGTATGGTCTGTCTCTCCTTGTGGGTAGGCAACTCTGTTATGCCACAGTCATGTGGCTGGGGCTCAGCAAAATATAGACAATTCAGCGAAGAGGCAATTTTCCCTGTAAATGGAGACTTGACATTGACAGAGAGCTTGACATTTCCCTAACACTTTGGCTCAGGAAGATAGAGTGCATAATTACCAGGTGAGCATTGGCCTGACCCAACCCCTGATCTGACCTGCTGAATGGGATCAGGTTAGTGGATAGCAGTGCCATCTAGTGGTTCAATAATCAAACACTGTAGCAAAATAAGAGACAAGAACACATAGGGGTACAGGATACCATGCACCCAATAGATGTGCGTACATAAACAAGGATATAATGACATGGATACCATTCATGGAGGGGCACAGATGTTGGAAACAAATGTGGTCAGGGAACACCAGTGAAGGGCACACATGTAGGGACCTTATGTGTCTGGGCAACTTATATCCCTGATATGGCAGGGCCATGGATCTCCAGAGATCTATCTGTCTATCTATCTATCTATCTATCTATCTATCTATCTATTTATCTATCATCTATCTACCTATCATTTTTCTTTCTTTTTTTTTGTAGGGCAAGTAACTGCTTCCTCTCTAAGCTGAGGTCCTTTACCACTTTGCTTTCACTCTGCCATACTGTCCTATGAAGAGTAACTTGGCTATGCTATTTTTTAAGGCTCTAGCTGAACTTTTCTGCTGTTGCTCTTTGGCTCAGTCAGGTGGCCTGCAACTATATACAGTGTGCCATCTTCCCCCACCAAGGTGGAGGTTAGCCAGCTTATAGTTTAGAGGCTATCTCCAGCTCTTTAGTGATTTAGACCTAGCCACCCAACTAGTCTTGTCAACTAAAAAAACCAAACAACCACAATTTATCTCTTTTGCTACTTACTTCTCTGAGCCTTTCAGTCTAACTCATCTGAATTAAGGCTAGATAATTATTCTCATTTCCTATCATCTCCTTGTTTCTGAAAATGATCACGAGGTACCCACTGATGATGTGGCTATGGGGCTTTTCTTTGATTTCTGCTTCTGACTTTAGCTGAGATCCTTGGCTATAATGCTGTCTCTTCATCATAGGAAGAGTAGGTTCTGTCAGGATCTTTTAGTTCAAAAGTCAAAGGTATTTTAATAGATCTTTTAGATGGATACCACCCTTATTTCAGTTGTAGGAAACTTCTCAGTTTTTTCTCCCTTTGTATAGTGTTATATCTGTTTTTTTTCTAGAGTCTTGGCCAGAATGCTTTACCATAGCAAGAAGAAGATTCCTTATTCTGGGTAACAAGCTCCTTAGGATAAAGAATAGAGTCCTGACTGCTAAATAATGCCCTTGAGATTAATCTTTTCTTTGGATTGAATTTCCTGGTTGTTAAATGTTGGTCTCTGTGGTTGACCATTAAATGTTGGTCTCTGTGGTTGACCATACTCTAGTTTATGGTGAATATTCTGTGTAACTTTCAATTTTAATCTCTGAAATCTAATCTACACTTGGTTGTCATCCATGTAAGGGCAATTTGGTATTTTTCCAGTAAATATCAAAACAGCTCTGATATTCTAGGCACCCCAATTTTTTCAATGCCAAACCCCTTCCATTCTTCTGAGTAGATGAGTAGGTAAAGGAAAGTAATGGGGTCGAAGTTCAACCCAGAGTACTTAGTCACATTCCGGGTCTTTCTTAGACATATATGGCCAGACTTTGAGCTCACACTTATATAACTTAACATGAAATGATATGCATTAGTCTGTGTCTCATCCCCCGTACTGGAATGAAAAGTCTTTGAAGATAGGATTTGTGTCATACCTCGTTATTTTCCCAAGCAAGGAGCACAGGGCTTTGTACCCAAGAGGTGCTTCAGAAACATTATCAATCAATTACTAGACATTTATTCAGCACCTGCCATGTGCCAGGCACTGTGCTAAGCACTGGACATACAGAAAGATGTGAAAGATAGTTTCTGCCCTAAAGGAGCTTATAATTTATTGGGGAGACATCATGGAAACAAATATACACAAAGTAAGCTATATAGGATAAATAGGAGACAATAAGAGGGCAGGCACCGGAATTAAGAGGGATGGAGGGCCAAGTGGGGTTGACACAGCTAGGTGGTGCAGTGGATAGAGCACCAGCCCTGGAGCCAGGAGGACTTAAGTTCAAATCTGGCCTCAGACACTTAACAAGCTATATGTCCCTGGGCAAGTCACTCAACCTTGATTGCCAAAGAAAAAGAAGAAGAGGGATTGAGGAAGTTTTCCTGTAGAAGGTAAGATTTTAGTTTGGATTTAGAGGAAGCCAGGTAGGTCAATAGTTGGAGTAGAAGTGGGAGTGTTTTAGGCATGGAGGACAACCAGAGAATATGCCTGAAGCCAAGACATAGAGTATTCTTTTTTTCATTTTGGGTGGAACAGTCAGGAGGTGTCATTGTATCAAAGAGTGTGTGGTGAAGAGTAGGGTGTAGTAAGTCCGGAGAGGTAGGAGAAGGATAGGGCTTTGAATGCTAAATGGAACATTTTGTATTTGATATTAGAGTTCATTGGGTGGGAGAATGGTGTAACACGATTGGACCTATGCATTAGAAAAATCACTTTAGTGGTTGAATGGAGGATGGATCAGAGTGGGGAGAGACTTGAAGCAAACATATCTACCAGCAGGCTATTGCAATAATCCAGGTATCAGGGGATCAGGGCCTACTCTAGAGTGTGACAGCGTCAGGAAAGAAGGGGGTGTATTTGAGAGGTATCGCAAAAGTGAAAACAACAAGACTTGGAAACAGATTGGATATGGGGGTGGGGTGAGAGAAATGGAGGAAGACATGTAGGTCGTGAGCCTGAAGGACTGGGAAGATTGTGTTGCCCTCAACAGTAAAAAAGAAGTTAGAAGGGGTGGAGGTTTTAGGAGGAAAGGTAATGAGTTCTGTTTTGGACATATTGAGTTCAAGATGTCTACTGGACCACCAATTTGAGATATCTGAAAGGCATTCGGAGATGAGAGATTGCAGGTCACTAGACAATTTGGGGTAGGATAGTTAGATTTGAGAATCATCAGCACAGAGATGATCCATGGGAGCTAATGAGATCACTAAGTGAAGCAGTATAGAGGGAGAAGTAGAGTGAAGTGGAGTAGAAGTGAAGCAGTAGAGAGGGAGAAAAGAAGAGGGCCTAGGACAGAACCCTCAGGGAAGTATGATTAGAGGGAGTGATCTGGAGGAAGATCCAGCAAAGTAGACAAAGAAAGACCCAAGACGTATCCCTATAGGGCATCCGGAACTAAAATGACTTAATGAACATGATCTGGATGAAGATCAGCAAAGAAGACTAAGAAGGAGTGGGTTAGATAGACAGGAGGAGAAACAGGAGAGAGTAATATTACAAAAGCCCAGAGAGAAGAGAACAGTCTAAGGCTACAGAGGGGTCAAGAAGGATGAGGATTGAGAAAATGCCATTGGATTTGCCCAATATCATTAGTAAATTTGAAGAAAGTAGGTTTAAGACAAAAGCAGAGTTGTTACCCACAGAGAAGGGATTCTAGAGAGCACGGTGGAAAGGGTAGTAGATCGGTACATGAGGAGGTTTGAGTAGAATGGAAGTAATGAATCAGGTAGCAGAGGAGGACTAGATTTGAATGATAACAGTAATAAGGCTCAAAACCACCAGGATATGGAGAATATGGCTAGGAGGGAGTTACCAATCATTGAGAAATGAGTTCACTGTCTGTAAGGGTTTGGCCTCAGGATGGAGTTTTCTCAGGGCCAGTTAGTTTGGATGAAGGGACAACTGTGGAGAGCTAAAAGAATGGGTATTACTCTCTTTCCTTCATGGCAGGAGGTCAGTCTGGGGACTTGACTCAATGGATCTTCTCTTTTTCCCTGAAAGGAGGAAGTCAGGTGCTCAATGAAGTGACATTTCTCCTCTTCCCTTGGGAGGTTGGAGACCAGATAGAAGACCTGGCATGATGAAATGGTGTTCTCTTCTTTTACCTCCAAGGCAGGGGGAGGCTGGTGCATAATGGAATGGGTTCAAACTTTTCTTAAGAGTTGTGGGAGAATGGACAAAAAACCTGGCATGACAAAATTATGATCTTTATCTTTTTCTCATTATCTTTTCTCCCCAATCTCTCCCCTCTTTCAAATTTCCCTATTATTATTGACAGTATCACCATCCTCCTAGTCACCTTGATTCCAAAACTAGGTATCATACTCAACTTCTCATTTTTGTTCACCTCGTACAGCCAATCTACTGCCATATCTTGTTCTTTATTTTCATGATGTCTCTCTGGTTGGGGGGCCATCATCAGTCATCCTGACCAATGTCTTGCCACTGGACTTTCAGGACTCTGGAGGAAAGAGTGAGACTGATAACTTTGCACAGCCCTACCTCACTTAAATCCAATTCATTTGCAAGTCAAGATCTCACCCTTCTGATGTCATTGATCCTCTTTGAGAATGAAGGACAAACAACAACATCTCTGTTGGTTGGTGTCTTTTCTTTCTCTTACCCAGCCATTACCTTGGCACGAGTTTTCATCATCTCACTCTTGTACTATTACGATAGCCTGCTCATTGATCTCCCTTCTTTAAGTCTCTCCCCACTCCCATCCATTCTCCACTTCTTTTCAAAGTAACTTTCTAAAAGTCTGACCATGTCACCCCTTTTTCTGTAAACTCAGTTGGATCCATATTATTTCCAAGCACAAAATATAAAATTCTCTATACAGCTCTTAAAGGCCTTCACAATCTTCCCCTTTTCTAGCTTTCCAGTCTTCTCATACTTTCTTCCCTTCTACATACTTTACGATCCAGAGATACTGGCTTTTGGCTTGTTCCTCAAATAGGATGTTCTATTGCCCTCCTTTGTGCCCTTCCATTGGCTGTTCCCCATGCCTGAAATATTCTACCTTCCTACCTTTACGTATTGACTTCCTTGGCTTCCTCCTCTGGATAAAGGTTAGACTAGATGATTTCTAGGATCCCTTCCTCTTAAATTTTAAGATTAATAATAATATCTCCTATCTATATAAGTCTTTCTCAACCACAACAACTAAGAAAGACTACCTGCTACAGTAGAAGTTGTAATCTGTGCCTGTGGTGGGAAAACCTACAGCAGTGGAGTCACAGCCCCTTCACAGAATTTCAGACTCTTAGACTGTAAGCTCCTTGAGGGCAGGGATTGCCTTTTGCCTCTTTTTGTATCTCCAGTGCTTAGCACAGTACCTGGCACATAGTAGGCTTAATAATAATGGTATTTATATAGTCCTTTATGGTTTGCCAAACACTTTCTTCACAAGAAGTCTGCACAAGTATTGTTATTATCATTTTACATATGGGGAGGTTGAGGCCCATAGGGGTTAGATGACTTGTACAAAGTCGCATCACTAGGAAATTTTGAAATCAGGACAGAATTCAGGTTTTCTGACTCCATGGCCATTTCTCTTGCTACTATACAATACTGATTCCAACTTAGACACTGATAAGGCTGTCTGCTGGGGACAGAGTACACTAAGTTCCACCCTCACATCCTTTATTTTTCATCACACAAACTCTGTTGAAGCTGCGTAGCTTCAGTGAGAAGAGTACTAGATTTTCAGTTAGAGAATCTGGTTTCAAATTCTGACTCTGACATCACTGTCTATGTGACCTTCAGTAAGGCACTTAACCTTTTTGTGCCTCGGTTCTCTTATCTGTAGAATGATGAGGTTGGATTTAGATAAATCAAAAGTCCCTACCATCTTTAAATCTATGGTCTCGGTCGCTTGAGAGTCAATTTGAACCTCCTGATTTTCCGGGCAGCAAGGTGGCCTAATGTATAGAGAACTGGATTCAGAGCCAGAAAAATCTGAGTTCATATCTATTTTGGACACTTCCCAACTGTGTGACCCTGGACAAGTTACTTAGCTTCTTTACTTTGGCTTCTCCAATCTGTAAAAGAGAGCTAATAATAGTATACCTACCTTACAGGGTTGGCATGAGAATCAAATGAGATAATATGTTAGACACTTGGCATATTTTTAAGTTCTATATAAACACTAGTTATTATTGTTATTTTCTGTTATAAAAGGGAAAGGAATAAGTATATAGTAAGTGCTACTATGTGCTAGGCATTATGCTAAGAGCTTTGCAAATATTATCTCATCTGATCTTCACCACAACCCTATGAGGTAGGTGCTTTAATTGTTTCAATTTGGTAGCTGAGGAAACTGAGACAGAGAGATTAGTGACTGGGGTAGGGTTACACAGTTAGTAAGTGCCTGAGGCTGGATTGGAACTCAGATCTTCCTGCCTCTCAGCTCAGCACTCCCCACTGTGCCACCTAGCTGCATTGTATTATATTTGAGTGAAAGTCCTCATGCCCTCCATTTCCAAATTACTTTATATTTATTTTACATATATTATGTTGTTGTTCAGTTATTTTCAGTTGTGTCCATCTCTCTGTGACCCCATTTGGAGTTTTCTTCGCAAAGATCCTGGAATGGTTTGCCATTTCCTTCTCTAGATCATTTCACAGATGAGGAAACTGAGTGATTTATTTGCCCAGGGTCACACAGCTATTAAGTGTCTGAGGTCAGATTTGAACTCAGGTTTTCCTGACTCTGGGCCCAACACTCTATTCATGGTACCACCTAGTTACCCATACATACATCATGTATATGCTGATAAATAGATGATGGATTGATTAATAGACAGGTAGATAGATGACAGATAGATAGGCTCCCTCAATAGAAATATAAGGTCCTTAAAGGCAGGGGCTATTTCATTTCTATCTTAGTATCCCTAGCTCTTAGCATAGTGCCTAGCATATAGTAGGCCCTTAATAAATGCTTATTGATTTATTGGTTCTTTCAAGCAAGAGTAAGGAGTGAGGTTTTCAACGTTCAAGGAAGAAGGCTTTTCCCTCAAGAAAACGATGTCTATATATTTACCTTTCCATCAATCTTGTCAGCTTTAGGGCTCTTCTCCTCTACACTTCCCCCCCCCTTAATAGCAGCTGAAAGGCAAAATCAGGTCCCACTTCAAAAGCTACTAAAATCTGCTGTGTGGGCAGCAAGCTTTCTGATATGGAAATGAGGCACCCTTAACAGCCACCCACACTCCAGCCCAATTTTCACTCAAGAGTCGCTATTAAAAAAGCTGACTCAAAACCATCAGGGAACTTCAGATTTAACTTCTGAAAATTTCAAATACATGGAGATAAAAATACTCAAGTCAAAGGCATAAGGTGCAGATGCTAAAGGGCAGATGCTGAGCTCTTCCAGGTTTCCTAGCCCTTAACATTTCCCCATAGGAAGCTTAGTTCACTTAGATACTCCAAGGGCTGCAGAAGTCCTAACAATGAATTTATGGATACTTGGGTTCACACATCCAACTGACTTTGAGACAGTGTGTTCCAATTATATGGAATAAGAATTATAAACATGCCAGTCAAGAAGAAACCATGTGTGTGCAGTGCAGGGGCATATTTTGTTTCTAATTTTTTTTTGCGTGACCCTGGGAGAATTAAATTTTATCTTGTTTCTGAATATCAGAGATTTGGACCTGGAAGCAAACCTAGACTACATCTAGCTCAATCCCCTCATTTTACAGATGAGGAAGTTAAGGCTCAGAGAAATTTAATGACTCACCTAATTAAGGTCCCTCTGGCAATAAGCAGCTGAGCCAATGGGAGCTCAGGTGTTCTGATGTCATGGACAACTAGGTGGCAAAGTGCACAGAGCACTGCATTTGGAGCCAGAAAAACCTGAGCTCTATCTAGCCTCAGACACTTCCTAACTGTGTGACCCTGGGCAAGTCACTTAAACCATTCCTGTGACTTCCCATTAACAGGATCTTAGAATTTCAAAAGGGATCTGAATAGTCATGTAGTCCAACCTATTCTGAAAAACAAACAAAAATAAAACAAAAACCAAAACAAAAACCCAAATCTCTCTATAATGTGCCTGGCAAGTGGTCAACTAGTCTTTGCTTTAAAGACCTCTAAGTCATTCAATCAGTCAAAAAGTACTTGTTCCTTGTACCCCCAGTGCTTAGCACAGTGTACAGCTCTTACAATGTGTCAGGCAGCACGCTAAGCACTAAGGGTATCAGGAAAGGTTCCCTGCTCTCAGGAGCTCATATTCTAAATGGGGAGACAACATACAAGTAACTATGTACATGAAAGATATATACAAATTAGATGGCAGGTAATGTCAGAGAAGACACTGTACAAGCAGGGGAGTGGGCAGGGGGAATGCCCCCCATATAAGATGGGATTTAAGCTGAGTCTTGAAGGGGAGCTCAATATCTCCTGAGTCAGTCCATTCACTTTTGGATAGTTCAAGTTATAAAGAAGATTTTCCTTAAATCAAATCAATTTTTTTCCTCTTTGGACCTTCTGCCCATTGTTTCTATTTCTACTCTCTGCCTGGAATTCTGGATATGGAATTTTGCCCACATGAAGCATGGTTTCTGTAAGTTCTGACAACCAGTTTGGTGAATACCTGTAATTCACAGATCTAAGCCTTAATCCTTAGGCATAAAGAGGCAACCCACTTGGTGAAAGATAAGTATTTGGAACACGATCTTATTATTGACCCCGTGTTTTCCATGGGAACCATAAATGCTGAACATTTCTAGCATGTATCATTCACAGTTCATCACCAGGATGTTGGTTCGTTGTAACACAACAAAATAAGCATTGTGTGGTGACCACTTGGACAAGGTGGCCAGATGTCATATGTTCCTTTTGCAGGACTTGGAAAATGTGGTCCTGGGAGGCAAGGGTACCTACCTGGAAGTCCTTCACCGATTGGCAACTTGGAGGTACAATCTAGGAGTGGAGGATGTGGTGGTGGCAGGGAAAAAATAATTCTGGAATCTGACACAGAGATGAGCAGAAAGAATATTAACAACCTGGGTCAAGGTACCAGGGAGATCTAGTCACCGGGTGGGGGGTGGTGGTGGTGAATGTGCTGGGAATGGGCAGAGGCTAGAGAGTCAGGATTGAGCAAGCCATACTAGAACAGAATGCTCATGTGCTACTCATATGACTGACTGACAATGAGTTCTGCATTTTATGTAGCATGTTGCAAGAGTATGTGTACTTAGCTGTCATAATGCTCTTAGGATTTAGTCATAAGGGAATCTTAGATGTCACATATTTTGGTCCTGAGCTATCCAGATGGTTCAGTGAGTGAAAACTCAACTAACCTTCGATGTCTATCTGGCACCATGCCATGCTTCATGTGTATTCAGTAGAAAGTCACAGACTCATTAGCACGTGCATCTTGACATAAACCCTGCTGCTATATGCTCTTCACCAGAAAAAGTAATTCTCCTGCCTAGGACTTTTAAAAATATTTTATTTTTAATTTATGAAATAAAACAAGGATTTCCATAATGTAGTAGAATAAAAAATCTTTTATGTGCAACTGGCTATTCCTTTTAAATATGTAATAAAATTATGTAACTTTTTCCCCTTTTTCTCTTCCTCCTCCCCCAGATGGTTACCCTTAGACACAAACATGTATGTATATATGTATGTGTGGGTATATAAAATCATTCTATACATACTTTATCAGTTCTATCCATGGCTGCAGATAGCATCATCCTTCATAGGTCTTTTGTAGTTAATTTGGGTGTTTATAATAGTCAAAATGACTTGGTGGCTCATAGTTGTTTTTGAAACAATATTGCTGTTACTGTATACAGTGTTCTCTTGGTTCTGCTCATGTTTCTCTTCATTATTTCATGCAAGTCTATCCATGTTTTTCTACAATCAATGAGCTCTTCATTTCTTATAGCATAGTGGTATTCCATCATGATCATACACTGCACCTTATTCAGCCATTCCCCAATTGATGTGCATCCCCACAATTCCTAGTTCTTTGTCACCAAAAAGAGAGCTGCTATAGATATTCTAGAACATATTGATTCTTTTATTTTTTTCCCTTATCATCTTTGGGAATAGACCTTCTAGAGACTTGTACAAGCTAGGGAAATTAAAGCATCCCAAACTGATTGGTGAGTGAAAACTGAACTGTCTTACCATCGCTGGTTAGCTCCAGACAATGCTTCATTCCCTATCTACTAAGAAACCAGGGGCTACTCAGCAAGCCGCTTCTTTCTGTTGCTACTGGAAAAAGAATAAGATATATACTACTATAATAGACAGGCCCATTTGGGTTGTCTAAATATATAGATGGCTGGTGGGTAGCATTGATACAGGTGATCTGAGGTCTGGCCTGCCTCTGAGGAGAGGAACAGATTAGAGGCGTGCGTCTGCCTGACTGGCCTGCTATCTGAGGTCAGAGGCATGAAGACCCCAGGAGTGCTTCTCAGCATGACACTCAGTTCTGTAGTCTCCTACAAGGGTTTTGAGCTAGCATTATATCTATCTTCCTTCTTCAAATATGATTGTCTTAGGAGATGATCAGTTCAGAACAAAAGCCACTTCCCTTATTGCTCTTATGGGAAATGGTAGCCCTTAGTTTACATTTGTCATCTTGACTCCTTCTTACCAAATGCTGCTTACACAAAAGATCATCATAAATAGTTATTCCCATCTACCCAAGAAAAATATCAAACAGAAATTGGAGAATTTATACGAATTAGAATATATGGAAGAATACATGAATAAATGAGTTCTTCAACTGGAGATAGGATCTCAACTCAAACCAGGAGAGAAGGTCTGATTTTACCAAAGGTGAAATCTACTCTTTTCATTCTCTAAGGAATGGAAATCAGACATGTTGAAGATTCAGTTTCCTATATATGTTTGCAGTCTCTCATTCCATATGTGTTTTTTCCTATGAATGTCTCCAGTACTAATTCAGCAATTCCCTTACTCAGGTTGAAAGCATTACCCTCAGCATTCTGTCCACCAGTCATGAGTCACATCATTGTCTGCATATGCAATAGCAGGCAAACCTCCCCTAAACTTGAGTGGAAACAAGATTATTTTACCATTGCTATAGGCAAGTTTGCGACAAACAACTGCCCTATGGCTTGTGACTTCCCAGACTAGAACTCTCTTCCCTGACCTCCACTGCCTTCTATGCTCCTTGAAAGCAGAGATTATCCTACTTTTGTATTTGAATTAGTATCCTTAGTGACAAGGGCAGTGCCTGCCACATAGCAGACACTTAATAAATGCTTACTCAATCATTCATTTATTAATTCATACTTCAACACTCTCCTAAGGAAACTGAAGCCAAGAGAGATATGGTTTAATTAACGAAACTGATACTAAAGAAGGTATATTGCTATTTGTTTAACCACGATATCCTAAGAACTATTGGGTCTCTCCACTTGACTTGCAGTTGAAACCTCGTGTGTGTGTGTGTGTGTGTGTGTGTGTGTGTGTGTGTGTGTAAGTGTGTGTGTTGTTTTCTCTTATTAGTATGTGAGCTCCTTGAGAACAGGGATTATATTACTTTTCTATTTGAATCCCTAGCATTTAGCATAGTGCTTTGTACATAGTAAATGCTTAATGAAATCTTTTTCATTCATTTATCCACAGAATGCTCTGCCCAAAGTCACATGGAGAGGAAGTAGTGACCTGGGATGGATCCCAGTTTTCTAAGCCCACATTCAGGGATCTCTTCACTATACCACACTGCCTTTCTGCATATTCATGTGAAGGATTCAGCAGTGAAAGTGCTCAACAAATGCTTTGGGACCAGGTTTGACTAGGTCAATCAATATCATCCATATTGAGTGGCTATCATATGCTCAGAACCAGTTACACAGAGTTAGGAGGTAGAAATAAGTATGGATAAGACACATTTATCTTGAAGATTTTGTAATTTCTTTGGGAATACAAGACATATGTAATTAAGAGTTAAAGAAATGGTATAGACAGTAAGTATCATGAGCGTTCAGAGGCAGTTATAGCAGCTCAGCAAACTTTAATTCTAAGAATTCTTAGCTCATGAGTTGTAAAAAACATGTATCAGTCTGAATTTGGTCCATGGATCACAGTTTGTAATTACATGTATGATACCATTTCCCCAAAATAAGATTGCTACCCAAACGTGGTGATGAGATGAAAAACACATGTCTCCTTGTATCCTTTTTATGTGAATGTTCTTTCAATGGTTTGAATGCTATTCTATTGATAGACCCCATAGTTAGATTAGAGGTGGGGATGACTATGTTACTACTATTCTTTGAGATATAAAACTGGACTAATGTATCAAACTAAAAAGTATGAACTTCATTGAGAAGACACTCATAATTTGTCTTTTGAACTGTGCAATGATGTGGTCAGAGCTATGCATTAAGAAAATTCATCTGGCTGCACTTAGAAGGAAGGATTGTAGAAAAAAGTGTGTGTCTGACTGTAGGCAATCCTAATTTGGAGGCAACTGGGATAGTCCAATAATGCTTTACCTAGAGGCTGAACCAGGGTAGTGGCAAAAGAAATAGGAAAGATATCCTAGAGGTCTTGTCTTTCAATCAAGTCTGACTCTTTGTGGCCCCATTAGGGGTTTTCTTGGCAAAGATACTGGAGTGGTTTGACATGTCCTTCTTTAGCTCATTGTGCAGATGAGGAAACTGAGGTAAACAGAGTTAAGTGACTGGCCCAGGGTCACACACCTAGTAAGTGCCTGAGCTGGATTTGATCTTAGGAAGATGAGTCTTCCTGACTCCAGGCCCAGTGATCTATCCACTATGCCACCTAACTGCACCTATCATAGAAGTAGAGCCACCTAATTTGATATAGGAGACAAAAGAGAGAAAGGAGTCCAAGATGACTTCAAAGTTTCAGAGCCTTCTTGGAGGTCAATGGACATACTGGAAGAGATAGGAGCATCAGGAGCAGGAGCCAGTTTGCAGGGAAAAGTGATGAACTTCATTCTAAATGATTTGAGTTTAAGATGATGGCAGGCTGTCCAGAGATGTCAGACCACCACATTCTCCATACTTGAATATCCTCTTTTCTAATAGACATGGAAGTGATTGAGATTAGTGCTTCTTTTCATATTCAACTGACTTGAATCAGTTTACTCCAGTCCAAAGGAGCCATAATCCTTGACATCTTCTTCCAGCCATGGTGCCACATCTGGTGCATACTCAGAGCCTGAAGGTTCAAACAAACATCCATTTTAATAAAAAAACAAACATAATGTTACCTGGGTAAAAATAGTCTCCAACGAGATAAAAACCAGTCTAGAAAGATAAATTTGGGCAAAAATTATCAGCAAGGAGATTAAAAGTAGTAAGTAAATAAGTTCCCTGGGATTTTAGAAGCTCAAAGTTCTGCAGCTGTTTCAATACTCCTTGCCCAAATGACGCACGGATCAATTCATCCATGGCCAAAGTTAACTCAAGCTGCTTCAGGTTGACTTCATTGCTTCTTGGCTCACAACAGCCCCACTTAGTGGTGTGGATATGTGGTGGTTTTTACTCAAAACTTCCAAGTTCCACCAGTATCTTGGCCCCTAACGCTTCTGTAGTCAGAAGCCAATCATCTATAATTTAAGAAATGGATCCTTCTAGACTAAGATATTTGGAAACACTGATGTAAAATCCTGGGGCCACTATTGATTCTAAATGTACAACCCTTTATCCTATCTCTACAAATATGCATAGTCATGGTGCAATGATCACAAGACTTTTTAATGATTAAAAAAGTTAACATTGAAGATTACCTCAATCAGCTGAACTTGCTTAGAAACTATTTGCATTTAGATTAATTAACTTCCACATATAAATAATCTTAACAGTGTTTTAGTCATTCCTTCCAAGTCCTTCTCAGAATTCTTTGTCTTTTAATGAAATAGAAGATTTCTGAGTGTTCTTAATGAAAAAAACCAGACCTACATAGAAATTTTGAAGTGCAAGTATGAGTCAAGAGAAACATAAAAAGGTAAACATGAATAAACAATCATAAGGGACCAAACAAAGATTAAATGCTTATATTCTGATGTGAGGAAATGGTAAATGCATCCCATTTGAACACTGTAATCATTAGAGGTCATAGAAAGTTTCTGATTAGACAGAAGATCTTGGAGTTATTCTATCTCGATAATCTTAAAAGAAGAAGGGAAAGAGAAAACTAAAAGTGAAGGCAGAGAAGAAAGGGAAAATTTCTCACACAATTGGAGTACACAAGTGGAAGTCTATACAAACAATGAGGAAGGGGGTAGGGGAACAACTGATACTTGAATCTCATTCAAAGGAGAGAAAAATGTACACACCCATACATACACAGTTGGCTATGGAAATACATTTCAATCAACAAGGAAACAGGAAGGAAAGCAGAGAAGGGTGAAGGGGAAATGAGAGGGAGGGTTGATTAAGGAAGTCCTAAGAAAAACAAATTCTAAGGATGTACAAAAACATTTATATCCTTTATAATGGCAAAGAATAAGAAACCAGAGGAGGTACTTATCACTTAGGGAAGACTGAGCAAGTTATGGCACATAAAGGTGTGGGAATATTATTTTGCTGTCAAAGTTATGAAGGGGATAATTTCAGAGAAACCTGGGGAAACAAATATGAGCTGATGCAGAGTAAAATGAGCAGAACCAGGAGAACAACTTATACAAAGGTAATGATATAATAAAGTTAAGCAACTTTGAAAGACTCAGGAACTTTGATCAGCATAACAACCAAGCACAGTTGCAGAGGACTAATGAAACATGCTTCACAGTCTGATAGAGAGGTTTGAGATTCAGAGTGCAAAATGAGACTTGGTAACGATATAATAAAGTTAAGCAACTTTGAAAGACTCAGGAACTTTGATCAGCATAACAACCAAGCACAGTTGCAGAGGACTAATGAAACATGCTTCACAGTCTGATAGAGAGGTTTGAGATTCAGAGTGCAAAATGAGACTTCTTTTTGGCATGACCATTGTGCAAATTTGTTTTGCTTAACTATACATATTTGCACCAGAGATTTTGTTTTCCTTTCTTGACTATGGAGTAGATGCCTGAAATGGGATAGGAGAGAAGAGAAGGTGAATTTTTGTTGATCAAAAAAAATTAATTAAAAATAATCTATGTTCTGAACTGATGCAAAGTGAAATGAGTAGAACCAGGAGAACATTGCACCCAATAACAGCAATATTGTGTGATGAAGGACTGTGGATGATTTAGCTATTCTCAGCAGTGCAATGTCCAATACAATCCCAAAGGACTCGTGATAAAGCATGCTCTCTGCCTCCAGAGAAGGAACTGATACTGTCTGAACACAGACTGAGGGATGTCACTCTCTCTCTCTCTCTCTCTCTCAATCCCTCTCTCTGTCTCTCTTTCTGAGTCTTGCACAAAATGATTACTATGGAAATGTTTTACGTGATTGCACATGTATAAACTATATTGGATTGCTTACCATCTCAGGGAGTGGGGAGGGGAAGGAGGAAGGGATAGGATTTGGAACTCAATACTTAAAAAAGTTAAAAATTGTTTTAACATGTAACTGGGGAAAATAAAAAAATCCATGTTCAAGAAATAGTATACTCCTACTAAATAACTATGAACTGCAAATAAACGAGGATTATAAAAAGAAATATCTCAAAAAATTAAAAAAAAAACAATTTCCTGTCTTATATTTCACCATAACTCATTTTAGAAGCAAGCAGACCAATGAGCCAGAAACCATAGACATAGATGCAATCAAAGACTTGACAGGTAGAAATGTAGCAAAGCCATGAATAAGCCAAGAATCAAGGGGAGGCTGACCACAGATGCAGTGGAAACTACAAACATTTTTTTTCTTTTGAATCTGACTTTTTAAAGTCATGTGTCAACAGGGACACCCTGACACCTTTACCATCAACAAATCATCCAATAGGCTGTCGTTTTAGCACCTAAGGTGTTGCTGTGTTCTCCTTCTGCTGTTCCATTCACACATTTTATATTTCTAGAAGTCAGAGTTTGAGAAAGACAAGCTGATTTTTAAAAATATTCACAGGACATGTCTACATGAGGTGTGGGGAGGGGGACAGAGAGGATAAAGAGAGAACAGAGAGGGGGGAGGAGAAAGGGAGAGAAAGGGCAAGAAAAGAGAGGTGGGGAAGAGAAGAAATGAAAAGAATGAAGGGGTGGGAGCAAGGAAAGGAAAGGCAGATAGAGAGGGAAGGGAGATATAAAGAAGAGAGAGAGAGAGAGAGAGAGAGAGAGAGAGAGAGAGAGAGAGAGAGAGAGAGAAAGAGAGAGAAGCCAAAATAGTTAATTTGTGTTTCGTTATGAAAGGCATAGTGTCCAGGAGTAAAGATGCCATAATAATGATGTACTGTGCCCGGGTCAGATAATACTTGGAGTAGTGTGTTCCACCTGAGCCTCATATTTTATAAAACACCTTGATAGGGTATTGAGTGTCTAGAAGATGGCAAGCAGAATAGCGAATGTCCACAGAATCATATCATAAGAGGACAGGTTGAAGGAACTTTAGATATTTAGTCCAGAGAAGAGAAAAGTTGAGGAGTCATGCTAGCTGTCTTCAACTGCTAGAAAGGCTATCTCATCTGGAAGAGAGACGAGATTTATTCTGTATAGGGAGGAGGGGCATGTGGAATGAGGAACAAAGGAAACAAGCTTCTAAGAGACAGATTTGGGTTTGAGGTCAGGAAAAACTTTCTAACCACTAGAGCTATCTTAAAGTGAAATGGACCACTTAAGGAGATAGTGGATCCCCCTCACTGGAACCCATCTTCAAGTAGAAGACCAGATAAACACTTGTGGGATACATTATAAAGGGGATTCTTGGTGGGGATGGCGGGGAGGGGTATGGATTGTATTAGAATGGTCTCTGAGCACGTAAAATCCTGAAATTCTGTGAAGGAGACCAAGGAGAGGGAGAAGAGAAGAGAAAGTGAGGACAAGAACATGAGACCTTAGCCTACTGGGCAGGACATCCTACACTAATGAGTAATCAGTACAAGAAAAATGAGAAGCAGGATGGTATATGATAGAATGTGCCACCTACAGTCAAGAAGCCCAGGGTTCCAGGCTCAGGTCATGGTCAGATTTCAAATGGGAGTTGGTGTTGTCCTTCTGGATGGGAGAGTGGAGCTCAGAAGTGACTATAGTAGCTAAGGTGGAGGGGATCACCCCTCTCACTATATATTTTCATAACATCTTGGGATCTACTAAGGCGATTCCTACGCTGTGTACATACATAGCTAGGTAGCTAGCTGGTACAGTAGATGAAGTGCTAGAGTCAGGGAAATATAAGTTCAAATCTGGCCTCTGATATTACCTGTGAGACTCTGGGCAAGTCACTTAACCTGGCATGCCTCAGTTTTCTCAACTATAAAATGGGGATCGCAATAGCACCTACCTCACATGGTTTTGGATCGAATAGAATAACATTTGTAAAACACTGGCTGGCACACATTAGACACTTAAAAATGTATCTTCACTCCCATTCCCCTCTCAATCATAAAGTAGATAATAATAGCTCCTATCTCCCAGGGTTGTGAGAATCAAATGCACTAACATTTGTAAAGCTCTCTTAGAACAGTGCCTGGCATATTGTAAGTGCTTAATGTTTTTACTCCTTCTTCTCTTCCTTCCTTCCACAATTCTTCCTGAGTAGTGAGAGTTGGAGAATAAGTGATAATTATCTTGTCTCCCAGGGTTTAAGTTAGAGTCTCCAGGAGATGGGATGGGACACAACTGTCCCAGTACAACTAGACCCAACTGTGAGTGAATTTCAAGAAACTCATCCAGTTACTTAATTTAAATAAAGGATGATGCTTCCAAGATGTGGCATATGAGGACCTGGACTTAGCATCTTGGGATGCTGAGTTTTGGTCCTTACATTTCACATGAGTTTTTCTTACCCTTCTTAACCCTACTCCCTCTCTTGGTAGCTGCTTTGAAGCAGTGGCTTCCCAATAGCACCAGTTCATATTTTCTCCCCTCATGAGGCTAGTTTCACAGAAAAGAACTCCTAGTAATAACTCAGCCTAGCAAAACACTGTCACCCTCAGAGTGGTGCCTGGAACCCAAAGAGATAAATTTCAGCCCAATAAAAGGAATAGCTTCCTAGTATAAGGAACTGCCTCCTTTTGATATGAAAAAGTTGGTTAATGAGTTGGAGAAAAACAACTGGTTTAAGGAAAAATGATGCAAATCAATATACTAAGAAAGTCTCTCAGATAAAAGGTGATGAGAATCATGAACTATTATGAGCATCAGATAGAGAATTATCCTTCAGATGAATGTACTGAGAGGACCTATTTGAATGTAGAGCAGCGACGGAGGTAATGATGTCAATAGGGAATTGTGGTTTATCAACTCATTTGCATATTTATGTTTTGAGATCTTTTGAGGATATAACAGATAAAATCATAAATCAAATAACTAGACACTACATGATGATTTTAGAACTGTTGGGTTAGTAACTAATGGGAAGATAGATTTCTGGAGTTTTACTTCATGAGAAAGATGACTCACCAAACATCATGAGGTTGTGATTCAAGACAATAGACATTAGGAAGAAGTATGAGAGGGGCAGTTTTGAGAAGAAATAATAGGGAGAGGTAGATAGAAAAGAGAGAAGTAAGGAGGGGCCTGATTGATCTTCACATAGCAGCAAGTCTCAACTCTTCTCCAATGAACTACCAGAAGCTTCTTCATTCTTTCTTCAGCCAACAAAGCAAAACAAAGTCAAGCCACTTGTCCAACCAGCAAGTAAGTTCCCAACAAAGCAGTGGACCAGTTAATGGAGGAAAAACCCTTCCATGTCTTGTCTCTGACTTCTTGGGACTCCTCCTGTGTTGAGTTTATTTCTCTTGCTTCTGCCTTCAAATGGGCTTTCTTAGTATATTCATCTGAGGGGAAGTTCTGTATTTGGTTCTCAGAAGATTCTATGTCTCTACTCAACTGTCTAACTGATACACGTGGATTGCATCATTTTTAAATAAATGCAAATGTTCTTTCTCTGCCCCTTTCAGCAACCTGACTGTTTACATATAAAAAGAGCTGTGCCTTACACTAGCAGTTGCAGGTATCTGGGAGCGGAATAAGCTTCCCTGGGAAGTTGTCATATTCCCATTATTGGAAGACTCCAGGCAGAAGATGAATGACCACTTAGTAGGGATATTGTAGAAGGAATTTCTGCTGAGGTTTGGATTAGACTAAATGATGCCTGAGGTCCCTTTTAACTCCAAGATTCTGTGATTTTTCTTTTTGTGTTTGTTTCATCACATGTGTAAAATATCTATTGGTTCTTTCTAGAACAGGGTTTCTTAACCGTGTGTGTGTGTGTGTGTGTGTGTGTAATGGATCCCTTTAGCAATCTGGTAAAGCCTATGGACTCTTGACATGCTAAATTTCAGTTTAGGTTAGTGAAAATAAGGATGTAATTTTTCCCATCCAGATTCTTCACAGACCCTATGAAATCTGTCCATGAGCCTCAGGTTAAGGACTTCTCTTCTTGAAGGAGACTTATCCTTATTATGGAAAGTGCTGAGAAAATGAGTTCCTCAAAAGAAATGCCTTCAAATTTGGGTCGGCCATTCTATCAATTATTAATTGCATTAGGCAAGACAGGTTTCGAGATAGTGAATATCATGACTTAGAAGCACTTAGCATAGTAGAAAGAACCCTGGATTTGGAGTTAGAAGAGCTGTGTTCAAATCTTGATTCTACCTGATTCTGACCTTGAAAAAGTCCTTGAACTTATCTGGGACTCAGTTTCCTCCACTATAAAGTAAAGGGGTCAGACCGAATTATCTCCAAGGGGCTTTGCAGCTCTGAATCCTATGATTACTAGACTTCGCTTACCTGTGCCAAAGTATACCTTGCAGCTGTGGGTCAAGGAAGAGAATGAATTTTGGTTATTTGACTGGAATTCTTCAATTAGATGAAGTACAGGAATGTTTTAGTCCTTTGTTGTTTCAGAAGTGATGGTGCCTCCCTAAGAGTTGGCTTGGGAATCTAAAACCTGGCTTTTTGTTATTGCTATTCCTGCTGATAGTGGGCCCAAATAAGTAGCCTTTGCATTGTATTATAAGAATGGCCCAACACCATGGGATCAAGTTCAGAGGAACAGTATTGGTCCTTGCTATCTGAGTCACAGTTGCTGGCACAGAAACAAAGAAGCCAGTGAGGATGCTAAAAAATAAAGCAAGATATTGAGAGAGTTGGCACACCTGCAGTGCTACAGCATTAGGGCTATAATCTCCCTCCATAAAATACAAAAAACTGCCTGCAATTACAAGGAGGTTTTCAGCTGATATGTAAACAGTAATAGAGACAAGGAATGTGATTTGCCCACTGCTCATTGAAGCCTAAAATGAAAATCCTGCAAAAAATAAACTCTTCAAGACACCTACAGGGGGAATATGCCAAGTGCTGTCTTTAGAATACAGCCTGTCATTTTAAGAATCATGGCCATTTTGCCTGTCCCTAGTTAGATTTGCTTGCATATGAGATGTCTTCAAAGCCTGTTTAAATAAAAAATGCATCTGAACAGAAGATGGTGTTTGTTGTCTCTGGTGGGGAGCAGGATTAGGATGGGGATATAAGCCTTAAGTTAATCAACAAGAAACTTTTATTGAGTGTCAGTTGGGTTTAAGGCTTTATCGCAGGTCCAGGGGATACAAAGATGTATAAGGCAAGGTCTCCAGCCTCAAGGAATTTATAATTTAGTTGAGGAGACGGTAGGTAGTGGGATAATAAAAAGAACAACAAATCTGGCATTAGAAGGTTGAAATTTGAGGCTAAGCTTAGTCACTTTCTAGCCCTAGGTCCTCAAGATAACCACTTCTTCCTTTCTGTGTCTCAGTTGCCTTATATATAAAATACAGCATTCAGACTGGATAATCTGTAAATTTCTATATCTCTCATTACCTTAATAGGAAATGATAGTTTATAAGTCCAAGAAGTGATAGGGACAGTAAGTGCTATGAAGAGTCAGAGGGAGAGTCACAAGCTATCACAGAGATCATCTAGTCCAGGCACCTATTTTACAGACAAGGAAACTGAGTCCTAGAAAGGGGAAACCATGTACCTAAGATGACATAATTTACTGAGTAGCAAAATCCACAGCTATTGACTCCAAATCCAATGCTCTTTCCAATGTATCATTATGAGCTCTGGATGCATACTCCATGGGGTTGGATACATTCTCTTACCAAGGTATATGTCCACCTCAGTGGAGTCAGACCACATGTTCCATGGGTTTACCCTTGTCACAACTCTCTTGTCATTGCTGCCTGGAGCACCTGTGAAACCTTCTCTGGGGAGTTAGGATTGAATGTATTTTGAAGAATGTAGAGGACTTAGACAAGAGGGAGGGCTGTAGAATCATAGCATTTTGCCACAGGCTGTGAGAAAAGGAATGCTATGAACGTTAGGAAGCAAAAGCAGATCTAGTCTGAAACCTACATCTCAAAGCGTATTCCCAAAAAATTTTGCTTTGCTGTAAGCAGAGAGGTTTTGCAGGCATGTAAACCTTTGTTTGAGACTTTGAGTCTGTCTTCCCGTTGAAACTGTGGTATCTCTTTGAAAGCACAGAAGATATCCCAGTATTTGTTTACTTGGTGACTCACTCATACCTTGGAATTAAGGTTGAGTTAGAATGATTAAGTCTCACCTATTAGGGATGAATTATTTAACATGCTCTGAAGTGGCTACCCTAAAAACCCCAACTCCCAATCACACTGAGAAGTAGGGTTCCCAGAGCTTTCCCTTCAAGTATCTAGGGTTAACTCTGAGGAGGTGGAAGGTATCTTTCTAATACTATATTACTCATGAGTTCCCACTGGTGTACTTCCTGCCATAATTACAGATGATATCCATTCATCATTCAGACAGTTTTTAGAAAGGTATTTACTAAGGCATTATGGTAAGAATGGTTGGTGCAAAACATTCTCTCTATCCCAAAGAAGACTGTTGTGACAGACTTTCCCATAAGTACATGTAGAGATCAAAAGAAAGTGAGCTCCCACTGAGAGAACACATGTGGCAAAGAGGTCAGTTAGAACTCCAAGAAGTCCTTCCGCTCGATGCTCCCCTTAGGTATGCATTAGTTTTCTGCTACGCTCTTTGTAGAGTGGTGGGCCTGCAATGAGTCTAGCCTGGCTCCTGTTGTAGCCTCTCAACTGTGCTAGAAATGAGGCTAAGATGATGGGAAGAAAAGGAGTTCTTTGGATCACTAAAGTTCACAATGTTCTCTTCTAGCAATTTTGGATCTGCTTCTGGCTCAACTTTTCTTGATACTTTATGAAAGACTGCTGGGGACTTCCCAAATTTCCTTGGCCAATCTAAACATGTTTTGATATACATTTAAATTGATCAAAGGCTTATCACACTTTATTGAAATGCCTTTGATTGGATAGAGATACATTCCTACTTGATTTAACGTTCAAGAGTGTAAAATTTTATCATTTACATTAGGTGGGGTGAAGTAATTTGATTGATTTACTAAAATGATCCTACTGTTGCAATTAGTTGGCTTAGATTATTATGTATAATAATTTATTGTGTATAATATAAAATTGTGTATAATAATCTATTATTAGATTATTGGAGTCACTCCTTGTGGTGCGTCTATTAAAGAGAGAAACCAGACCTTAGGAGATGTCTTCTGAAGAGATCCAGAAAGAGAGCAGAACACAGACCAGAATCCATAAACCTGAGTGCTTAGGGGCAGGGGAGAAAGTCATTGAACTTGCACACTCACACCTGCTTCCCTCAAATGTTAATGGCAGCCTTGTGTCAGAGGCATGCTATGGTTCTACATACTCTCACCTATTAATCTGAGGCATCAGTGAGATGCTGGAGCCTCCCAACTGCTTGGCCCCAGGAGAAGATGGAACCATACGACCCAGCTTCCCAGGTATAGGTCCTGGATTATGTGTTCCTAGACCCTCAAATTATTGGCTTTCTTAGCTTTGGAGAGGCATTGCCATAACCTCTTTCCTGGAGAGAAAGTAGTTGTAGAGAGGCTAACCCGGGGTCTAAGTAGTGGGAGCTCCTAAATCCAGCTTTCTGGAGAAGTATCAAGAGTTCCTTGACTCAGTATTTATCATGTGGCTTTAAAGCTGGAGGAACATAAAGGGCCTGAGCAAAACATTGAGATTTTGTTCCCAATAATTACTTTCACTTGAGTCGAATGGGGAAGGGTGCTGCTGCTCTAGATACTCCAAGTTTGTTTCCCTTCTGTGAAGATTCCAAACGTTTATTATAATACCACAAAGTTGAAGACCTATGAAGATCTTGGGGGAGGAGATAGAATATAGGACTCACAGGAAAGTGTCACCTGTTTCTAGGCTTCTATGAATTTGTTCTTTTAGTTCATAATCATTTATTTCTTTTGTTTTCTATCCCATATGTGATAAAAATTGAAGAGGAAAACAAAATTCTTATACTGTCAAACAAAACTAATTTCCACAAGGACCATGCCCCAAAATGCATTCTGCATATTTAAGTGCATTACTTCTTTGTCAGGAGGTGAGTACATTCTTCATTGTTCAGTCCTCTTGAATAATTGCTGTTTATTTCATTTATCAGTTTTTAAGTCTTTCAACTTTGTGAATTCTTACAATGTTGTTGTTAAACTGTCAATTGTTAAATTATTTTACTCTTCATCAGTTCATACTAGTCTTTTCATGTTTCTTTAAAACCATTCCCTTTGTCATTGAACTTCTAGTTTCACTGTCACTTGGTTCAGCCATCCTAGAAAGCAAGTTGGACCTATGCAAAAATCTACTCACTATACATAACCTCTGATCTGAATACCCCAGGCTTATTCCCCAAAGAGATCAAAGAAAGGGAAAAGGTCATGTATGTACTCCTTATAGTAACTCTCTTTTTTGTAGTGGCTTCTTTGTGTTTTACATTTTCTGTGGGGTGAAATATTTCTGTAGCCTATTTGCATTATTCCCTTAGGTGCTTATCTAAGAGTTGGAGACATTTTACCTAGGTCTGGGGAGACCTAGGCACAAGAGGTTCTCAGGACAGAGGCAAAACAAGCTAAAAAGCTGTAACTATTTTTTCATAAGCCCCCAAGATTGAATTCAGTCTGTGTAAACTTAAAACCTTTATCCCAGGGTCATAGGTTATAAGGTTATAGGTCATAGGTTATAAGGTTAAAAATCCCTACCATAGTAAGAAGATTTATCTAAATGTTAAGAGATTTTTCACTTTGAAAGAAGATATAGGATATTTGAAATATGTTTATATATATGCACACATAAATGCACACATTTATATAAATATGTGTACATATGCACACACACATATCTATATACACATAGACTCTCACACACAAAATCTGGACATAGAATAGTCCTTGAACACAGAAGGCGCTCAATTAGTGTTTGCTGAATGAATAAATGAATAAATTTTGAAGAAGTGTTGCGGAGAAACAGGAATCTATTTCTCAGAAGAAAAAAGAAGTTGTTTTCTCTAAAAATGTTTATGTGTACATTTCCTACTACTCTCTCATGAAAAAGCAATCACCAAAAAACCCATAGTTAGACAATGATGAAGTCACCTATCTACAAAGAAAACACTCTTGTGCTACAGAATTATCAGCTACTGGGCTCATTCGATTGTTAAAGGTGTATCCTTTGGGATATAGTGAGGAAGCCTCTGGATTTTCAATACCATTTTTTAAAGTTCATGCAGTTTTTAATATTTAATATTTTTAGTTTTCAATATTGATTTCCACAAGATTTTGAGTTACAAATTTTCTCCCCATTTCTACCCCCCTACCCCAAGATGGCATATATTCTGATTGCTCATTTCCCTAGTCAGCCCTCCTTTCTGTCACCCCACTCCCCGCACTCTTATCCCTTTGCCCCTTACTTTCTTGTCAGGCAAGATAGATTTCTATACCCCATTGCTGGTATATCCTGTTTCCCAGTTGCATGTAAAAACAACTTTTTTTTTGGACATTTGTCTTTAGAACTTTGAGTTCCAAATTCTCTCCCTTCTTCCCTCCCCACCCACCCTCCTTGAGAAGGCAAGCAATTCAACATAGGCCACATATGTATCATTATGCAAAATACTTCCACAATTATCATGTTGTGAAAGACTAACTATATTTCTCTCCATCCTATCCTGTTCCCCTTTATTCAATTTTCTCCCTTGATCCTGTCCCTGTTCAAAAGTGCTTGCTTTTGATTATGGCCTCCCCTGATCTGCCCTCCCTTCTATCGTCCCCCCTCTCTTATCCCCTTCCCCCTACTTTCCCGTGGGGTAAGATACCCAATTGAGTGTGTATGTTATTCCCTCCTTAAGTCAAATCCAATGAGAGCAAGATTCATTCATTCCCTTTCACCTGCCCTCTCTTCCCCTCCATTATAACTGCTTTTTCTTGCCACTTTTATGTGAGATAATTTACCCCATTCTATCTCTCCCTTTCTCCCTCTCTCAATATATTCCTCTCTCAGCCCTTAACTTTATTTTTTTTAAGATATCATCCCTTCACATTCAATGCAGCCTGTGCCTTCTGTCTATATATATGTATATTCCCTTCAACTACCCTAATTCTGAGAAAGGTCTCATGAGTTTTCAGTACCATTTTTACATGGAGGAGTAGTCTGACCTGAGCACACACATAACAGAAGACTTAAGCTCAGCTCTCAGAAAGAAATACCCTCAAATGGAAATAAGTAAAGTCATGGAAACAAATAACTGTATCAGCCTCCCTTCTGTCCTGAAATACCTGTCTCCTTTCCAGGATCTACTACTTCTCTCTGGCTTACTTGTCCCTGTACAAGTAGAATGGGGGACTTTGGTATAAGGCAGCACAGTATAATGGAAAGAGTACTGACTCAGGAGTCAGAAGATCTGGGTTCAAATTTTGCCTCTGATGACATGGAAACTACTAACAATCAAACTACGTTTGATTGTTAATTAACTGTATCTGGAGCTGCCCAGCATTACATAGCTAGTACATGTCAAAGGCAAGACTTGCTCTCAGGTCTTCTTCCTGGCCATGGAGGTCAGGTCTCTATCCATATCAATGAGAATAACATGCAAGAAGTAGTATGGGGTCAGATTAGGAAGAACTGTGGAGAATTATGGTTATTCCTCATAGACAGCTGAGTTAGAGGTGAGAAGGGGAGAACAACAAGAACAACACCACCACCAACAAAAAGCACATATGGGGTGGGGAGGGCAGTAAGGAGAACACAAGGGAGAAGTCAGATTTTTGCTGAAAACATTCTCTGGCTAGCTAGGTGTTGTCATAACTATTTCAAACCTAGAGTTGAACAGATGGGGAATGGAGCTGCTTTCCAAAACCCACCAAAGAAGCAGGGATGATAGATATGGAAGGACTGTAGCTCAAAGCTAGGGTGAAGTTAAGACTCATATCTTCCTAGGATAAGTAAGTGAGTGAGTGAGTGAGTGTGTATGTGTGTGTGCGTGTGTGTGTGTGTGTGTATGTGCGCGTAGTAATAATAGTGGTAGCGGTGAGGAGATGTTTGTTTTTAAAAAAAAATCAGGTAACTAGGGAATCAGTACTTTGGTAAAGACTGGAAACCACCAGGCTATAGTATGTACAATTCAATTAAAACTCATGACAGCATAATACTTTTGCCAATTTTACTTCATTCATTTAATGTGGAAACAGATGAGCTGGGGAAAAGAGCACTGGCCTAGAGGGTGAAGGTCTGGGTCTGAAAGATGGCTTGGCCTTTACCATCTTCCCCTCTGAGTTTCAGTTTTCTCCTTCATGTATCCTATGGCCCAGGACCTCCCAAGGATTTGGAGCTCATGCAAACTGAGTCTGATTCTAGGGGCCAACCACTGATAGGTTGCTTTCTTTTAACTCTTTTCCCCTATCTGGAGTTAATTCAGGAAAATCTCCAAAATAAAACATACATATTGTTTATGTCTTGGTTCCCCAAATATGGATCAAAGTGTTTCCAAGTCTCTGACAGAGACTCTCATAATGCATTATGGGTATGGGGTATAGGATAGCCTTTATTTCACTGCATAGAAAATGCATATGTTAAGTAGAGTCCATGACTAAATACAGAAACTTAGAACACTCAACTTGTCCATAAGCTCTTGCAGAAGGGAAATAAATTTAGGGTTACTGACAAGGAAAATTTCTATTTTCTTGGTGAGTCCTTCTTTTCCACAGTGTCTTGCCTATTGTCCCCTAGAATCTTAGTAATGCTTTGTCAGATAGATAGCCCCACAGAAGGCAAATATACTTCGTGGGCTCCTGAGAAAGAAATTGAGATTTGTAAAAAAATTATTCTGAGAAGAATCCATTGGTTTTATGAGACTGCCAGCAAGGTCCATGACATACACACACAACATACAAGAGCCTTTGCTTTAAAAGGCCTGGTTTCTGAATTTTCAAACTCAGGAAATTTCAGATGTTTTTTAAAGGCAACTCCAAAACCTGATTCTGCCTGAGATAATGTCCTTCTCTGACTGAAAGGCTACATCATGATGCCACAAGGACTCTATGTATAGATAGAAGACCTAATAAAAGAAATGAAGGAAAGGAAAGGGAGTCAAATTAGAATTCTTGAAGAAAAAACCTTGGAAGGAGAACAAACAACTTAGAGCAGATTTTATAGTCTTACCAAAGGTAGTGAGCACTTTGAAAAAACAGAATAGAGGAAAAAGAACTCAAAAGTTTAATGACAAAACAGGACATGTATAGTCAAAAGACATGTTTATAATTAAAAAAAAGACTGACACAGAAAAAACAATGAGAAGCAATTATCTGCTTCTCCTAAAAGCACATTAAAACAACAACAAAAAAATCTTAAACACCATCTTCAAGTAACTCATAAAAGAAAACAGATATGAACTATTGGAATCAGAAGACTAATTGATAGAATCCACATATCACCCAAAAGAAACACAAAATCAACACAACCCAGAAATGTGTTCATCAAATTCCGGAGCTTCTAGCTCAAAAAAAAAAAAATACCACAAGAGCTAGGAAGAGACAAACGGAATTCCAAGGAATGAGTTCCTCGTCAAAGGAAAGTATGTAACATATATGAAAAGTAAAGAAAGGAGTAGAATAAAAATTATACCAAAAAGCAGAAGATAAAAGTCTATACCCAAGAATAATTTATCCCATAAAAATGAGCTTAATCCTATGAAAGGAAAATAATTTTTAACAGAAGAATAAATTTAGAGCTGGAAAGGACCTTAGAGGTCACTGAGTCCACCTCCCTCATTTTATAGGTGAGGAAAATTTAAAGAGATTTAGTACCTTTCCAAGGGTCACATAGATAATAAGTGAAGCAGGATTCAAACCCAGATCATCCTGCCTCTGAGTCTTGTATGGAGTCCACTATGCCATACTATTTCTCAATAGAAACAATGACTTTCAAGCATTCCTATTGAGAGAACCAGAGCCAAGCATAATCTTTGAAATTCAAATACAGTAGACTAGAGAAATAGATAATGCAGGAAAAGCAAGCAACAGAAAATTAAAAAAATTAAAAACCAAACCAAACCAAACCTTGTTCCAAACCTATTCAACTTGAAGTTGAGGTTAGTTCATGGATCAGTGAGCCCTGCAGGACAACTTCCCTTGAAAAAATTCTATATTTCTTCTCTACTTAGAATCATAAGACTACAGATTTAGAGTGAGGAAGGACTTTAAAGTTCACCTTGTTCAGCCTTCTCATTTCATAGAGGGGGAGTCCAAGATTCAAAGACCACAAATTCTTGATGGAGTCAGGATTTTGTCCCCCATCTCCTGACTCCAAATCCAGCATTCTTTCCATTATGCCATATTGTGTCTCAATGACGACAAGTCTAGATTTGTATTTGGTTGAGTGCCCGAACCCAAAGAATGATGATTTAGTGGATCAATATCAACCTAGAGAGAATTTCTAGTGAAATTTCACAAGGCCTTGTTTTATTCATAATTTTTTCAAAGACTTGGATGAAGGCACAGATGGAATGCTTTTCAAATTTATGGATGACACAAGACTGGGAATGATAACTAACACACTGAATGACAGATTCTATAGATAGGGGAGGAGAACGGAAGAGAACATTTTTCATAAATGAGAGAAAAAAGAATCAGAAGAAGGAAGTGATGAAAGGTAAAAAATAACAGTTTAATATTTATTTTTGTATCTCCCTCAGCACCTAGCACATTATTCTGCACATTGAGATATGTGCAAATCTGAATAAATGCTTGGAGGAGGAGAGGAACAACGAAGGGCTATCATACTCAAGGAGTTTACATTCTAAGCAACTTGCAAGATGCCTGTCAGTTAAAAATGAAAACTTCCAGCTCCAGATCCAATTAATCAACAATAAAATGAATTCAAAATTCAGTAGCTGCCAAGTCCCAGTAGCAACCCAGGAATTAAAAATTCAATAATCATCAAGAAATGATTTTAAATATTTCATTTCCCTTATTGCATTCCTGCTTGGGCAAGATGGGATTGTGTCTACCTGACAAGCCATAACTCTTAGTGAAAATATGTTGGATGATATTCATGGGAGTGGGAAGGGAGAAGGAGAGAAGAAAAGACAAATTTGTTTTTTCTTCTTTTTTTCTACAAGATGAGAAAATTTCCCAAGAGTCCGTGTCTGATGACAAAGTGGCTGCTTGGGAAAATGATTTTGTAGTGTTTGCTCATTTAACTTGGAAAGGACAATATGGACTTTAATGAATGAGTTTAAAGTATGATGAGAGATTTGGATGGACGTGCAAGGTACTAGTACTGTGCTGTCAAAAGCAATTATAATTTGGTAACTTGAACTTTAATATTGTATTTCATTTATTAAAAATGTTCATTCCTAAGCTTGAAAATTTCCACTGAGAAAAGCGGCAGTAATATTTAATGTGCCCTAGCACCGAATGCTTTAAGTATCTCAAGCATATTTTTAAAAAGTTTTTTTCAGTTTGACATCTGCAGCAAGGGAGTGAGGGGAAAAGTGAGGGTGGGCCCCACCTGTCTACCGAGGGTTCACATAAGGTGAGGGCCTGTCCTTGTGTGTGTCTTGAAGAGAGGTAGAATAAACATCTCTATCCTCTTACACTCCCACACTATAATGGAGAGACTTTCATTTCTACTAGGAGAAGAAGCAGGAGGTTGGAGCTAGGCTACCACTTAGATCTTATAAGAGAGAGAGGATAATGGGCTAGAAGTATATCTATCTGCTCCCTTAAAATTGTTTATCTAAGATAATTGATTGAGTTGCATCTAACTTTTGATCTCTTTGTCATTTGGTGGGGAAAAGGTCCCTAACTTCTATATCCAAGGCTTGACCCCTTTCCTACCTAATACCATCTCTACAATGAATACACATAGAGTATTACAAAGAAGCCCATTTATCCAAATTGTACTAAAACAGAAACCAGAGAAATACATGGGAGAATACGTGCCAGACAATACATAATAAAGAAATGTTAACATAATAAAGTATTAACAACTCAACCAAGAAAGAGTGTTGTAGATCTCACTCAAGGAGAATATTCCCTGAAGACTCTAGAATAGCAAACTGTGAATAAGAGTATGATAGATACTATGCACTCTTCTCATGTCTTTCCAGAGTGTTTTCTTTCAGCAACCTGAAGTGGAGTTAACCTCTTCTATCTTCTTCCTCAAAGCTGGAATCCAGGAGTACCTGAAGCAACTTGTCCCTCTAAGACTTGAAGCTTGGAGGCTCCCCAAAGGGGAACTGCCTGAGAAGTGAAGCTCTTGCCTCTTGCCAACTCTGCCCTGCCTTTCAGGCATGATAAGAGCTTCATCTCCAACAATAAGGAGAAAGTCCAATATCAATGAGCTTTGGGACAGATGTTACACATCTAAAAAAAAAAGCTTACTTTCTCTGCATTTTCCTGTGAAAGAGAA
This sequence comes from Trichosurus vulpecula, assembly GCF_011100635.1. NCBI lineage: Eukaryota > Metazoa > Chordata > Mammalia > Diprotodontia > Phalangeridae > Trichosurus > Trichosurus vulpecula. The sequence goes on along the minus strand of NC_050575.1, from coordinate 229,324,360 downwards.
GGAATATTTAATAGCTTCTTGGGAAGATACATCAACAACCTCAGGTCAAAAGAGGAGCAGGGTGAATTTTACTTCTATAAGATCTCTTGCATCAGTCTCATTCATGCCATTAACACAGCTTTGTTCCTCATTTCTCCCCTCTCCAAACCATTCTTCACATAGAAGCCAAACTGATATTCTTAAAAGACAAATGAAAAGTAAGGGTGAGTCCCTTTCAGGGGTCAGCATCTCACACTATGGCTGATATTCTGAGGCTTTGAGTAACTTACATTTGAAAAAAGCCAAGAGAGACAATGAACTTGCTCCAGGACTCACTGGCTCAGTCCATTTGTCCCAGGCACTTTTTTGTGAGAGCCAACAAGAATCTAGGATATCTAACTGGATAGTGACCACACATTAGGGCTGGAACTTTCTTTGAGGGAACTCAGCTCTGAATACAAAGAATTGCCAAACACAAAACTGTCTTACTAAAAACATCTTTCGTTGTTCCCCATTACCTCTATGATAAAATCCTCAGTTTGGCCTTTCAAACACTAAACATAGCTCACATCTAGTTTTCCAATTTGATTTGGGGGAGGGTGGTGTTGTGTATGTTTTTTGAAGCAAAGGAACAGACCACCAAATTGATTCCTGAAAATTGTGTCTCTCTCTGTGCTCATGAAAGGTTGCCTCTCTGCCCAACTAAAGGCTGTGTGTCTCCTTCCAATGTGGCATTCTGGTGAATCTTTATCAATTAGCACAGTCCTCAAATGGAATGATTTAAGTAGAAGACAGAGGCTCCATAAGTAAAAAAAAAAACAGGAGAAGCTTCCCTCAGAGGCTGGCATTTCAGTCCCCACTGGTTTCTCGTATAGTCATTGGCTCTATCTGATCAGAATGGTGTGATGTGGTTGACTAAGGGGAAAGATATTCCTCCTTCCCCCTTCTTCCCCATCCCCATCTCCCAAGGAAGGACCTGGGAAAGAGCTTTATCCACATGAATGTGAGGTCCAATTAAGATGGAGTAGCTAGTTTTCCTGTTAAACTAAAGTATCTCTAACTATTCAAGCATATGGCTACATATAAAATACAGGGTGGTTATAACATCCTTATGCAACTATAAACATTTGTATATTAAAAGTTCTTGTTGTTTGTCCTTCATTCTCAAAGAGGACCATGACATCAGGAAGATGATGTCATGACTTGCAAGTGAATTCTACTTAAGTGAGGGAAGACTGTACAAAGTCACCAGCCTCCCTTTCTCCCCCACAGTCATCAGATATAGATCAGGATAACTGGAGATGGCCCAGGATTCAGTGAGAATTATATCCACAGTTTTAGTCAGTCAACAAGCATTGATTAAGCACCTACTATGTTACCCACTGTGCTAAACACTAGGAATATAAATACAAGCAAAAAGAAGATAGTTCTTACTCTTAAGGAGGTTATATTCTAATTGAGGAAGAGAACACCTAAAAAGAAAAAAAAGAAAAAGAGAAGGAGGCAGGAAGATAGGATGTTGGGGGAGGCATGCTGAAGGAACTCAGATTACAACCTGATGAGAAATGAAGAGATGTCTGGCCTGGGTGCCCTCCTTAAATAGAAGTTCTGGGAAGAGCTGTCCAGTTGGAGAGGAGGTCCAGGGGTTGAAGGTGCTTCCAAAGTGGGAATTCTAGTTGCATTGTAGTTGGTGAAGGGAGATAATTATTTATTGCTAAATGAAACTCAGCTTCACAAATCAAACTTATTACATGGTTTAATGTTGCTTACTCAATTAGGTAAGGAGAACATTCAATTTCAACAAATCCTTTCCCAACAAAAGGGGGATTGATTAGGAAGTGAAGGAAAGGATAGGCTGGGGCACTGGGGCTTACTTTGGGGCGGGGAAAGGAGAAAGAAGGAGAAAGAAGAGAAAAAGGAAGAAAAAGAGGAAGAAGAAGAAGAGGAAGAGAAGAAGGGGAAGAAGAAGAGGAAGAGGAAGAAGAGGAGAAAGAAGAGGAAGAAGAGGAGAAAGAAGTGGAAGAAGAGGAGGAGGAGACAGCAACTAAAGAGATCTTGCTGCAATCAAGTTCCTAGGAAAGAAAAAAAGCAACATTTATTAAATGTCTGTATAGTACTGCCTCTATAGGGCAAGGAATAATATTATTCCCCCCAAAATCAAAATGCTACTCTCAGAATATTAAATGCAAATAGTAGGAAACTGTGATTGTTTTGCCTTTCATTTCTATTGAGCCAGGTTTGTATGAGAACTTATTTGTAAATGTGAATCCAACTTGGCATCACAGAATATGTAGCTGGAAAAGACCTTAAAGATTATCTGGTCCAATATAACTCACTTTACTGTAGCCTCCCAGGACTACTTGTCAATGGAGTCCTTTCTAAACTACAGCAGTTCCTTGCCCCCCCTCCCCCATTTCTGGTACTGATAAGGTAGCTTAATGATCATGTACTCACAACGCTTCTTTTCCTAAGCCAAACTTGATGACTGCAAATCAAAGCAAAGCCATTTAATGAAATGGAATAAAAGAGAATAACATGGAATTAAATCTGGCATTAAACTCTCCCAGAATTCGTTCCCAAACTTCTACCATCTATTTTTCTGCATCTGTCTCCTGGGTGAGTAATAGTTTAGCTCCCAATTAATCTCTTGGTGTCCCTAATAGAACAGGAAGATGACATACCAGTCTGGGACATACTCAGTGGGTAAGGAGGCAATTTGGAAATTCCGATGGATTATTTGGGCTATTGGATAAAGGAGAGAAGCTTACCAGAAGATGAGCTCCAAGAGGGCTGGGATTGTGTCTGACTTTATGAGGTAGGGATCTCTCCCCTATAGGTTACTCCTGGAGAATGAACCATTGAAAACTTCACAAGAATGTAAAACTGCCCTCCTTGTTATCTAGCTCCTTTCTTTGTAATGGCATTTGTAGTAACGAGACCTAACTTGCATTACAAAAATATGAATTAGGCCTTAAAATGACTTCTTTAGGGTTTGTCTTAGCTTCTGTGACATATAAAAAGTTCGAGAGACATGATTTCTGGGTAATCACTTTATTAATTATGGCTAGAGAATAACTAATAAACGGATAGTCATTTGATTGTCTCTTGCATCAAAGATGGATAATGGCAAGCTATTAATGCTTATATGCCCTTGAAAGAGTGGGTGTTCCCAACAGATGCCAATCAACTCTGGTTAACAATTAATGAGAAGAATGGATATTATAATGAGAGGCGCACCTATTCTAATGAGGGACTGGGGGATATGACTTTGATTATGGCACTCTGTAATGGCAACCACTCTGTAATAGCATATCCAGGATGGCTGCTTGTGCAGGTTCTTTTATCTGCTAAGACCACTCAGAGTCTCCATCAGGGAATCACAACATCTCTCTCATAAGCAAGCCCCCAAAACAAAAGCTCACCTCACATAATATGTACTCTTTCAGCTAATAGTCTCAGAGCCAGAAGGCATCACAACCAACTCATTGCTTAATTAGTTTATTAACAAAAGGTGTGCAAACTTTCCTACAAGCAAGCAAGCTTCCCTTACCGTGCTCCACCTGAGGCCTATTAATGGGTGGGGAAGATCTTACACTCCCCTCCCCCATTAACATTTTGTACTCTTACTCCCAGACTACCTCCAGCCCTGGGCAATCTAGACAAAGGATCTACCTCCCCGCCCTCAACCCCCAAGAGTAGAACACAAAGGGCTTCCCCAGTTAGGTGGGGGCTGAACGAGATTGAGAAGAATGTTAAATCCAATCTCATTATCAGCCCTATTCTTCAGGAGCTGATTTAACCTAGTAGAGATTGAGAAAATAGGGAGAGAAAAAAATCCTGGATCTCCCCAACAGTAATTGATTATTGATATAAGAGATAGATAATATTTTTTCTCACTTCAAATGTTAAAGAATTCTGCCTCAGCTACTAGGTGATCTTGGGCAAATTCCCTTTTCTTTTAGGGATCTATCTCTATGGGTTTTGTTTCTCTTCAGTAGAATATAAGCTCCTTGAGGGCAGATAGGGGTTTTATCATTTCTTTGTAACCCCAACACTTACCCCATCATGATAGGTTCCTAATGAAAACTTCTTCTTCTCCTCCTCCTCCTTTTCCTTCCACTTCTCCTCTTTGATAACATTAAGAATTCATACTAGAGAAGAATTTTAATTGCAGTAATCTAGACACAGAGAGTCAGAAAGAAAGCTTTTCTGAGAGTTGAGGATGCAGACTCCATTATCTCATGTGAGGAAGCATATCAAAACACATCTTTATGCTTTTGAAAATAAGGGAAGGACTAGATTGGCTAAGCAGATATAGCTCAGAGCAGTTACTTACTTGAAAAATGACATTTTAAATTGGGGCTGGAATTGCATGGAAATGATTTAACATAGAGAAACAGATAGCCTGATCAAAGATCTGTCTGATAATAGCAAAGCTTGATATATGAAATCATTAAATTCTTAAACAGAAGTTAAAATTCATTGCTTACAAGTATTAGAAAGTTGTAGTCAGCAGAAAAACAACGTAAACAATGAAAATATATTTTGTCTTTGCCCTTAATTCCTTGAAAGTATCATATTAACTTATTCAATAAGTATTGGTTTAGTATCTATGATATGCAAGATTATTTACCAGCTCTCTCTCTTAGACATGGTCCCTGACCTCACAGAATTGCACTGGCCCTGGAGAATTACCTCCCTTTCAGTGAACTCTTACAGATTGGTCAACTTTTGCTCTCAGTCTGAAATCCACCTAGCAGAGTGGCCTGGAATATTGGACCCTTTCTAACTATATATGGAGAGACTGGTGGTCTTTCAGCTAAGGCTCACAGGTTTCCATTGGTCGCTATGCTGGAAGGCTCATGAAGACTTTTGTCTCTCCTCACAGACCCCCTGAACTAATCCAAAAATGCCTGATAGCTGAGGGGCATCAATGGTTAAAGAGGAAATAGACTCATAGACCTTTGTGTGCTGGAGAGAATCTTGGATTTGTAGTCCACTTACTGACTTTATGACTTGGGACAATCACACCACCTCACTGGGCTTCAGTTTCCTCATCTATAAAATGAGGTGATTGGATTTAGTGGCCTCTATGGTTCCATCTAGCTCTAACCTATGATCCTAGGATCCTGTGAATTCAAGTGACTGGTAAATCTATGGATCATAGAAACTTAAATGGAAATCTGCTAGGCATCTTCACATTTCTAAACTGGTAAGTCCTTTTTGAATTCTACAAGCCTTAGTGGTGTAGTCCTGGGAAATTTGGTAGAGAAGAGGATGATATCCTTGATTGCATCTAGAGTGGCAAAGGTACCACTGGTGGCTGGAGCGACACATGCAAGAGTGAGCCCCTTTCAGGCTTGGGCAAATCTGCAAGATATGTCAGAGCTTGGGAGCTGTCATTTTAGGAGTGTAGACTCAGAATACCTGTGAACTTGAGAATAATTGGGCACCTGAGGAAACAATTTACACCCTGCAAATGCTGAGCTGAGGTCTAACTACCCCAAAGGTCACTACTGTTGTGATACTGGGCTCACATTGATATTTTAGGTTTGCAAAGTAATTTATATTGTGTTACTTGAGCTTCACGATAGCTTTGTGAGGTAGGTGATAGTATTACCCCCCTTTTACAGATGAGGAAACTGAGGCTCAGAAAGGCTAAGTGATTTGCCCTTGTTTACACAGCTAATAAGAGTCCGAGGCAGGTTTTGAACTGGGGAATTTCTTGCTCCAGGTCCAATATTCTCCCCATTATACCGCATTGCCTCATACTAAGATGTATTTACCTAGAGATTATATACAATATTTAAAGTACTAAAGATTTGATTATAATTAGAAGTCTAATTTAGCTACATAGTTTCAAGGGTTGGCAGACAAAATTAATACTTTTAAAAATTAAAAAAAAAATAGACAATTCCCAGGAAAAAGAGAGAACCTGATATTAAGTTCAGGGTTAATTTAAGGCAAAATTGTGAAATTGTTGAAGTTTGTGTCTAGCTTTTTAATCTATTTTTTTCCGTAGCCTTTTGCCCACCACTTAAGGTAGCAAAAATATGCTTTAAGAATGATATCTAACACTAGGTCCTTCACTGCCTGTGCCTATGTCCTGGTTTATTCACATTTTGGAGCAAGGGTTCTTAGCCCCGGGGTTCATGGTGGGTAGATTTCAGATGGCCTGTCAACTTGAATGGAAAAAAATGACATCTTTATTTACACTAACTTCTAATTGAAATTTAGCACTTTTTCCAATTACGAATGTAAGCAACAAACATGATTCTGAGAAGGGGTCCATAGGCTTCACCAAATTGCCAAAGGGGTCCATTACACAAAAAAGATAAAGAACTTTTCATTTAGAAAGTTTGTATATATGAGCCAGTCCTTGGAGGTCACTCAAAGACACAGAATAAATATTAAACTTTACTAATGCCAATTTATGCTGTCCTGGAGTTTTTGTAATTACTCTAAATAAGCATTGAGTACCAACAGAGCAGGGGCAGCTAGGTGACTTGGTGGATAGAGTGCTGGGTTCAGAGTCAGGAAGACCTGAGTTCAAATCCAGCCTCAGATACTTATTAGCTCTGTGACCCTGGGCAAATCAAAACTTAACCCTGTGTGCCTCAATTTCCTTTTCTGGAAAATGACCTGGAAAACCAATATCTTTGCCAAGAAAACCCTAAATGGGGTCATGAAGGGACAGATATGACTGAAACGACTGAACAACAACCAATGGAGAGCTAGGCAGAATAGATGATGCACTGTTGAGCTTATTTCCTGATCACTGACATTGAGAACTAAAGCAATAAGCAATCATTCCAATGTGCTAAGAATTCTGGAACCAAGAGTGGAAAGTGCAAGACTGTGTCTAAACCCCCTCCCTTTCTACCACTGAGAACCACTCTGGGATCCACCCAGAGTTCTAAACTGGTAAAAGTCACTCCCTTCGTTACTGAGCCCATCTGCTCTGGATTTGTGCACATGGCCCAGACAGGGTTCAGTCCTTAGGGATTCTGAACACCTGGTCCAGGGGTTTTTGTATCATGCCTCTTGGGTAGTCTGGTGAAACCCATAAAGCCTTTCTCAAAATGATGCTTTAAAATGCATAAAATAAAAAAAAAAAAACCACATGATTACAAAGGAACTCAGTTTTACTGAATAGTTATCAAAATAATAAATAAAAATTTCACAGTCTCTAGGTTAGGAATCCATGACCTAGAAGAAGGATAAGATCTCCTTTTTATCAAACTTCTTGGCTCTTTACCCTCTGTAATAAGAATTAAGGTGGGACTTTTTGCTGTTCTTCTCTTAAGTGCCTTTAATGAGTCTGGCCTTTGTTTGAATGGGGCAGATAAAGTGGGATCTTTTTGTCTTGGAATATTTCTCAGCACTAAGATAATTGGGAGTCATTGATGTGTTTATAATGGGGAACTTTCCCACACCCAGCCTGGGTGAGGTCAGCGTCCTCAGGGCTCTGAACAGGATATAATTGAAGAGAGCTTGGCCTTTGAATTTTGGAAGGAGTTGAGACACTGGGGAAGCTGCAACTGACCCCGAGCTTCGCAACCCAGATATTGGTGTTTCTCTGGTAACTATGAACTGTGATTTGAATCAGATGAGGTCTTTCTGTTGATATTTGCAATTTCTGTTTGTATTTGCCTTGAAGTTCAGGGGACTGATATTTTCCCCCTGAACTGTGAATGATGTTTGTATGTTTGATTAAATTGAGATTGTTAACCCCTTAAAGTCACTTTCCTTAGTAAAGCAGATCAAAGAACCTGTGTTGGCAGCTTTCTGCGTGCTGGATGTTGGTGAGTCTTACACCCCTTCAGCAGCTGTTAGCAGATTGTTGCTACATACTCCCATCTCAGTATAGGAAAATTGCTTAATATTTAAGTGTTGACTCATATGTAGGACCTTCTTCCAAAAGGTGAGTGAAGAAAAAAGATAGTATACCATATAAATTAGGTATGGGGCAGGTATTTCTTTTCTAGTCACAAAAGAAATTCTAAACACAAAACATTCACAAGTGCATATTTGATAGAAACAAGCTTAAATAAGGGGCAGTGCTATTGCTACTTTCTTTTGAGAGGTTGATATTTGAAGCAGTTTACAGGACTACCAAATAGGCCAAGACCATATTTCACCTCGTGTCAAAGGTCTTGAGAAAGGTGGGGGATAGTACAAAGGTACTTAAGGTACAATGTAAATCAGTGATGGGGCAAATATTCATTGTTCACACACAAAAGAAATGCTAAAAGACAGAAAAGACTCACAGCACACCCTGACAAGAATGAAGCAATCAGAAACCTATGACATAATCTCTGTTACCTTCTGCCTGGATATTGAATCACAAAAGTCAGTTTGTGGGGTCACTGATTAGGCATGATCATATTTCACCTTGATTATACACTAGCCAAACCATGCCCATATAGCCTCCTGTTGGTGATCTTCTCCAATGAAGAATTTCTCCCTGCTGCCAGTGAGACACACCTAATACAGAGAGGACCTATATGACCTGCAAGGTCACCTCTAAGCCTGGATATGTCCATCTCAAGAATGATTGTCTATCACCTACTCAGGAAAGGAAACACTAAGCCAAAAAGTCAGGTAAGGAACCTAGGAGCAAGTTCAACTAATGAAGCCCATATGTCACAAGGGAGCAGATGGAGGTATGAAGGAATGAGCATTGACCAGCCTCCTTCATGAGAGAGCTAAAGGAAGAAAATGAACCAGGAGCAACATCCCTTTTTAACTGTAATAGCAACCCAATATCCTGCTGTCATGGGGAGGGAGGAGGATTAAAGGAATACTCAGGGTTTTCTGTATCATACCAAAGCACAAAGTTATTTTAGTGTTAAAGAAAAAAAAGAAAACTTGAGTTTTTCAATAGACAAGCATTGATTTTTTTTCCCTCCCAACTCCCCCCTTCCTTTCCTCCAACACCCCCTTCCCTTTCTCTAACTCCCTGGGGAAAAAAAAGAAAAAGAAAAGAAAGAAAACTCTTTCAATACACATTCAGTCAAGAAAAAGAAAAAGAAAATAACCCCCAAAGGAGGTTTTGTTTTAAATTTTCTGTTCTGTTGTAAAGGATCCTATCACTTTAGACTCTTGGATACAGCTTCTAAGGAAGTCAGTTGCTAAGATAATCAAATCTATTATACATAGATGAGTCTCTCAGTTCCAGCTAGAGAGCTAAAGGGAGGGAGGGAGACAGCAAGTATTTATTAAATGCTATGTGCCTAATCTGTGCTAGCCATTGGCTTAAGCACTTTACAAATATCTCACTTGAACCTCACAACAATCCTGGGAGGTAGGTGCTGTATCAGTAAGGCAAGAGTCACAGTATTGATGGTGACCATGAATATGCCTGTATAGTTCTGTATCACAGAATATAAGAGACTCTCCATATAGAAGGCAGAAGTAAAACATTTATTTAAACAGTAGAGGATGAAATCCCCAAACCAATAACTCCAATTCAACATAGCAGTAATTATATTTGAAAACCAGCAAGTCCACTTCATTATAACAGTAAAGAACTTAAAACACAATATCACAACAGGGAGCCAAGCCATCCCATAACCTTCACCTCTGCTGGGGCCTTTCTGTAAACACTCACTCACAAATCCTAGCTGTCTGCTTGCTTTCGTCCCCTCCTCCTGAAGTTCTGAGAGCTCCATTAAAGGCTACCTTCAGAGTATATATACCCTTTTTAGAGCCTGAGAGCTTCACAACCCTCATAACCTAATTAGCAAAAGGGTATGGGCCTTCCTATAAACAAGTCTCCCCTCATCTAGCTCCACCTGAGACCTATTAATGGGATTAATGGCTGGGGAAGATCTTTAATCACATTAACACCACAGGTGCTGATATGATTACAATTTTACAGTTGAAGTAACCGAGGCAGACAGAAGTTAAATGACTTGCCCAGAGTTCTATGGCTAGTAAGTATCTGGGTCTGAATTTGAACTCAAGTCTTCCTGACTCTTGGTCCAGTGCTCTATTCCACTGCATCACCTAGCTGAGGGAAGAATTTGAAATGGTTTTTCTCAAAAGAAAAAACAATAGCTTTAAGTTATGTTTGGACATGGCCAATAAAGGAATGTATTTTGCTTGACTATGAATATTTATTACAAGAGGGGGAGTTGGGAGGAAGAGAAAATAAATGCTTGTCAATTGAAAAAAAATTGAATTTAAAAAACCCAAAATATATTTTAAAGAGCTATGTTTTGGAATAAATTGAGATTTTTATAACTCTAAGCCCTTTAACAGAGTGAATATGAATCTGCTAGGCTGTTACTATGGGAACAATAATATTTAAATTAGAAATAATGCAAGCTTTAACTTCAAAGGGCAAATAGCTAAGGTTTAAAGGGAAGACTTTGAATTTCTCTCTTTCTGAGAAACTCTTCCAAAAAAAAAAAAGAAGAATCCCACCCCATCCTGTTCTACAAATGTTTTCTAAATTTATACAAGGCACTCTACTAGACAGATTATAAACTTCATTAGAGTGGGAACTGTGTCTTATTCATTTCTATATAACCAATACCCAGTATATCCAGGGCCTTGTACATAAAAAACACTTAATAGATGTATGCTGAATTCCATTGTACAATATTGTATTAAACTAAACCAAATTAAAATGAATTTATTAATTGTTTTTATACCAATGAAGGTACTGACTGCTCATTCTCATATATATAGAGAATTCACTTAAAGTAGGTTGGGACTTAGAATCAAGTCTGCTACAATAAATTCTAGTTCTATGAATAGTAAAATTGAATAACATTTAATCAAACATTTATTAAATGCCTAGTATGTATGAGGCATTGTTTTGAATTCCCTGCTATGTGAGGAAGAGAGGTAGACTAGAAAGAGGAGTGGTCCCTGCCCTCAAAGAGCTCATAGGCTAGTGGATGTGATCAGGCACATACCCAAATAATTTAGTTTGATATATCATGAACCTTTTACTTTTGTCAACATCAGAATTTCCTCTATTAATGCAGATTGCATCCCCTTTATGCCCTAGTAGATGCATTTTGGGACTTGTTGTAGCTAAAAAATTTGCCAGTCCTCAGTCAACCTGATGATGAACCTTTCAAGGCAGTCTGATAGTAGACACACATTCCTCACCACTCCAGTATTCGAGGATTTTGTAACTCGGAAGGGCCCTCCAGAGCTTACCTTCTGTCAGTGTAGCCCAGGATAACCTCAATAGCATGAGGAAGTATCCAAAAGACACCATCATGGAGAACATCTAAATAAATATCATACAAAAGAAAATATAAAAAGTTCATTGGAGAAATATGGAGGGTTACGGAATCAGATATCTAGAGTTTCCCATCACACGGGGAAGTTGTATCTTGCCCGTAGTCACAGAGTTCATAGATTTCAGAGGCAAAATTTGAACCCAGATCTTCCTAATTCCAAATCTAGCACCTCTAACCACCATGTAAAATAGTCTCTTTAAATAAATAAACAAATCAATTAATAGATAAAGTCTAAGAACTATTCAGAGAAACAGATCTGTCAAACTTGTACAAGTAATTGTATACTCTCTTTCTTTCTCTTCCTATTTCCTTCCTTCTTTCCTTCACTCCCTCTCTCTCTCCTTCCTTCTCTCTCTCTGTCTCTCTCTGTCTCTGTCTCTGTCTCTCTCTCTTCCTTCTTTCCTTCCTTCCTTTCTCTTTTTTCTTTTTTTGCTAGTGTGTGCTTTGGTTACCACCATTCATTTTTATTCAAGGTAACAAGAATCACTCACCCTTGTCACTTAAAGGTTTAGACCTTCTATTTTCTTATAAATTTCTGAACTCTGTTTTTTTTTTTCATTTATCTCATTCTGACCACAAATACAAAACAATAAAAGGCTTGAGGCCTCATAGGCAAAAATCACTAAGGTTTTGTTCTCCTCTGGAGCATAGTTCTGAGGAAGGCTTTATAGCATAGTTGAAAGAGTCAGGAGCCCTGAATTCTGATTCTGAATGTGCCATTCATCAATTGTGTAACCTTGAGAAATTTATTTAACATTTCTAAAGTCTCTTCCAGTATAGTAGAAATAAACAAAGCAGTATAAGGGGGTATTATTTAACTTGAATTGTTCCCGGGAAAAGCCATTAAGAACTCAAATACAAGGGCTAGGGGCAGTCTTGATGAATGGACTGGGCAAATCTCTCAACTGTATATCCATATAAGATGCTAGAGCTGAGTCCTTCTAGTCCAACCTTTTCTAGGTTATGGATGAGAAACTGAGGCTCTGAGTGAAGAACTGACTTGTCTATGGTCACATAGAGAGGTAATAGCAGAATCAAGATTTGAATCCAGTTCTCCAGTGCCTCTTCCTGACTCTACCGAACGGTCTCAGCTCAGAGTGAGCCTCTTCTGTTATCCTCTTGTGAATGGAGAACTTTCCTTTTCAGCTAAGCCATCTTCTCATACTGCCAAAAGAGGTCTTATACTTCTACCCTACCATGAACCACCCCTGGCTGGATGATTCTCTCCAACACACACAACATCTACACACATACCACACTGCATACATTCTACATGCAGCACACAGCATACTACAGACATTCCATGCACATAACATACATAAAATGTACATGACACATGCTATGCATACATACCACATACCCAACACCCATAGTACACATACCATATCACACATATATACTATACTATACATACATACATTCATGTACCACGCATGTGCCATGAACCTAACATAGACATACCACACACATAGTAATACTACATATCACATACCTATACACACCACATTATACATACACATATACATGTAGTACATACACTACATATGACACCCTCTGAAAAAATAAAGCAATGGTGTGATTATTCCAGTTAAACTTGCCAGTGTTTGAAATGGAAATAAGAAATCTCCAGTCCATTTTTCCCCTCAAACTGAGGTTAAAGTCTTTATTTAGATGGTTCAAAAATTAAAACTGAAGCATCTTCTCAGCCTGAATGAATGGATTTATTGTTCGAGCATGTGACTCAGGGTGACTTTGGGGACCTTGCCTTAGGGTCTTTTGAGGAAATGATTAGGAAAAGGAAAGGCAAATAACCTGAAAAATAAAATACAGAAGAAACCAGTAGGTTTTGAAAACACTGATAAGAATCCAACAGTTGCCTCAAGTGAAAAAATCCATTTGCTGTTGGACAACTAGCCCTGTGAAGTACTCATCCGTCTGTGTTGCCATGGAGACCACTGGATGTGTAATTTCTTGGTTAATCTCAAGATCTAGCAACCACTTCTGGAGTGAGAAATGACTGTCTCTGTGTTAGTTACTGTTAGAAGGCTTTTACAGAAACCAAACTTGCTGACTTACTCACCTACCGGCCTTCCAGTATGCCAGCTTGGTAGTAGGAGAAAGGATATTAAACAAACAGACAGGAAATGAGCCCTACTCTTAATTAGCTATGAATTTGAATAAGTCATTTCCTTCCCTGGACCTTAGTCTGCTTATCTTTTAAAGAAGGAGTTTGGACTAAATGAATTCTAAGTTCCTTTCCAGCTCTGACATTCTACAGTGGGGATAACATCTATAACCTCCCACCACACAGGGTGCTTGTAAGGAAGGCACTTTGTAAGCCTTGAAGCTCTATTGAAATGAATGGTATGCACTTAGCACATAGTAGGACACTTAATAAATGCTTATTGATTTCCTATCAAGCATTCTCCAACTTTTGGCCTGGGGCTGGTTGTATCCCCTAATTACAAGGTGGGTTTGCCTTCTCGGTAAACTCTAGTTTCTTGTGCCTTTTCTTTTCTCACGGACAGCTTTCTAAATCAACTCCTGGTTTGTTCTAAATGTCTGACCTTAGGCAATTTACTTGACCTCCCTGGGCCTCAGTTTCCTCATCTGAAAAGTGAAGAGATTATACTGAATAACCTCTACGGGGCCTAACAGCTCTAGCAGTCTATTGTAAAGTTCCTTCTAACTCTAAACCTTATGAATCTATGTCTTAAAATTCACCATCAGTGATGTCATCCTCAGCATCTTAAGCAATGGAGTCATGCCAGTCTGTTTCTCAATGACAAGCCCAGTGACAAATGATTATTATTAAAGGGGACAGACCGGCTCATTTGTCATTTTAGATATTAAAGGGATGGAAAGTCTCATCAGCCAGTGAAATCCCTCCTTAAAGGTTATTATCAGCTGTTATAAAAGCAATCACCACAGTCTTTAGTAGTGGGGAAATTTAGAGGAATTGAGCACAGCTTGGGGTCCTTAAGCAGCATAATTTTATCTCTTATTTATTTTATCTCATTATTTAGAATACAGCTGCAGCCATTGCAATTTGTTATTTTGTCAGGCCATAAATATTGTCAAGCGGCAAACAGGCCAATGTGGGTCACTGAGGCTCTAACCAACTCCCTGTTAACCAAATCACACTGAGCAGTTATTCACTGCCCGCCATGGCAAAAGCATAGTTCCAGCAATTGGGAAGTCCTAGCTTTGCCATACACTAGTGTTGACTCTCACTTCTCTCAGCCTCAGTATCTTCATCTGTGAAGTGAGGAGACTGGATTAAATGATGTCTAAGGCACCTTCCAGATCTAGATTCTACATCTTTATTAAGTACCTAACATTCTATAGAGGGTACTTAGTTGTTTGCCTGTTGTGTCTTCCACTAGACTGTGAACTCCTTGAGAAGAGGGACTATGTTTTTCTTTTCTTTGTATCACCAGTGATTAGCAGAGTACCTGGCACATAGCTGGCAATTAATAAGTGATTATTGATTGGTATGGAAGAAAAAGCATGGATTCAAAGCCCAGAAGGTTGAATCCCTTTGAGGAGAGGGGAAGCAGCATAAGACACACTCAAGGATGTCAGAAGGTGGCTGTGGCAATCTCATAGTGTCAATTTCAATTTATTCTGGCAGTACCATATCTTAGACAGTGCCCAGAATATAATATGCTTAATAAATGCAGATTGGTTGATTTATTGAACGTTTTGCTCCTGCTCACACTATACTCAGTTCTGACTTCTTAAACTTTCCCTTCTTGGATCTGTCCCTCAATTTGGTAAGCTTCAAGTCTTCTTCCTCTACCTTCTATCTCCCTTGACCTCAGTAGTTGGCTCCCTAACTTACATAATGTCTATCTCGGCACTAGCATCTGAATTTTACATTCAGACAATTGTCCACTGAAGAAAAATGTAAGATCTCTTCCAGACTAGTAAGACCCTCCCTCCATTTACATTTTTCCCTTGTCCTGACTGGGTCCTAGATGCCGTGATTTTCCTCCAGTAGCATCTTTTGGCCCAGATCATAATCCTTAATATCCTAGACTCCTTCCAAAAATGAAGAAACTTAGAGGGGACATAATATCTGTCTTCAAGTATTTGAAGGGTTGTCATGTAGTGTTGAGCTTGTTATGCTCAGCCCCCAAGGCTGAGTAACGATAAATAGGGAGAAGTTGCAGACAGGCAGGCTTAGGCTCTATGTAGGATTAAAAAAATATTCTAAAACTAAAATTCTTGAAAAATGCAATAGACGCCCTTGGGAAGTAGTAAGTTCTCCCTCCCTGGATGTTTTTAAACAGAGGCTGGATGACTACATGTGCAATATATTGGAGAGGCATTCTTGGTCAGGTACAAGCTGAACTAGACAGCCTCTGTGACCCCTTCTAACCAAAATTCTGAGATTCTGTCATGTGACAGACACTTGAATTTTGCCATCTAGGAATTTCCAGCCTAGATGAGACAAGAGAATCCCATGAAACAAACTCAAAGAAGACAAGGTTGTAATTAGATGCTGAATCTCATGGCACACAAATTGTATATATAGTCAGTCTGAGGGCTGGAGAAGTTGAGGGGGCTCTCTGAAGGTGGATGGACTTAAGCTAAGCCTTGAAGGAATTGTCTAGAAGAGGATACCAAAGGGCATTCCAGTGGAACATTAGGAAACACAATGATCATTGTGTATTCTGGCAATCAATGAGGATGCAAATGTAATTAGAGTGAAGGATTTGTGTCCTGGGATTGAGATATCAGGTTGAATATGTAGAATGGAGGCCAGTATATGAAAGATGTTGAAAGACAGGAAGAAGACCTTGGACTTTTTGAGGTAGGAAACTGAACCAATGGAAGCTTTTGAATTCCACTCCAAGCTAATATAGAAAGGGAGTGACATGAATGATCTAAAAGAGTACAAGCTATTATCCAAAATTCAGTCAAATAGTTTCTTATGCACAGCCTTATGTTATTCAGTTCCTTCATTTTCTCCCAGGTAGGGGTGTGTGTACTAGGAAGAAATTTCCGTTCAGATGAATGGTGGGGAAGACAGAATGGGATCAAGTTGAGTAGGGACAGAGGTAATGTTGAAGATCCCACTGAGCAGCATCTGGAAGGCAATTCTGAGAATACTGATAAGATACAATGAACCTAATCTGCTAATGGAACACTAACCTGACCACAGTTTTATCCTTATGGGGAAATGAACCATAGACTCAGAATGCTGCAGCTGGAAGGGACCTTGGAACCTCATACACAGAATGTTAGAGATGGAGGGGACCTTAGAGAACAGAAAACAAAGGAAACCTTAGAATCTAGAACCTAGAATATCAGAGATAGAAGAGACCTTAGAACAGGTGACCAAAAAACATCAGTATTAGATGAGACTTTAAAATAAACTAATAAATAAAAAGATCTTAAAATAGGACAATAAACAAAAAGACCTTAAACAAATTAGCAGATATCTACATGAAACTTCCCAATTACAATGCATCTGACCTACTTTCCACTATTTAATTTGTACTTCCCAACAATTTTGTACGTATGTGAGACAGAATTTATTTTCCTTACTTTATAGATAAGTAAACTAATGCTTGGAAAGATGCAGTCCAAGATAATATAGCTTGCAAGTTGAGAAGTCCAGGTCTTTTGGCTCTTTATTTAGCTCTTATTCCAATAAACCTGCTTTTGTGTCCAGGGAAGGAGGTTTGGACGTAATTCAGAAGGCAAAAGTTCTTACTAGTGCTGAGGACTTCACACCAGGCAGGCAGCCTTCTATCCTCTTCTGAGCATAATAGTAGCTGACATTTATATAGCCTTAAAGTACTTTGGGTATGCAACAGCAGAGATCCAGCTGCTGCTGGGCCCGGGGGGACTATAGCATTTTCTTTCACCCTCTCAAGGGCCCCTAGCTCTGGACCCATTTGTGTAGACCAGGCCTCAGGGAGACTGAATTATTGGCAGCAGTGGCAGTTTCTGAACCTCTCAGCCCACAGACAATGGGGACAACTTAGAAGGCCAGCAGGAAGGGTCTGTCGAGCCAGGGTGGGAGTGGAGTGCAATCCAGCACAGACCCCATCAGCACAACCAGGACCCTTGGGAGTTACTGAAATGGCAGTGACAGCAGCAGTGGCAGTAGCTGCTTTCAGGACGCTCAGCCCACAGATGGTAAGGCGGTCAAACAACTGGTCAGAAGAAAATTGTAGGGGTCTTTTGCTACCACTGTGGCATGACTCTATTGCTTTGCCCACACTCGGATCTGGGTCCCAATTCTGGGTGGCAGTCCCATGGTGAGGAGGAGCACCAGCATAGTAGAACTTGCAGCCACAATGGAAGGGGGCCTTCCTCACAATTCCAGGGCAGAAAAGAGTGCTTGTGGTCACTCACAGACCAGAGCACAGGCCAGGAGAGTAGAAAACATCTCTCCTTAGATAACACCTTAAAAGAACTGAAAACTTACAGGCCCCTAGAAGTATCTCTGAAAACAGCTGCATAAAAGCCTTGAAGCTTGGGACAGTGCAACCTCCACCCTGGAAGCAGAGCCCTACTGTAACAAACAGTAAGAAGTCAAGTAATAGGCTGGGAAAGTGAGCAAACAATGGAATAAACCTCTGACTATAGAAAATTATTACGCCATTCTTTTCCTCATTTTTTAAGCTTTAATCACTGAATTGGTGTTGCCTCAGTCAAACTGAGACCTGTTAAAGACCTTAGCTTGAAAAGGCCAAGGTTCTCTACTGCACCCTGGGCTGTCTCCAGTTGTCCTGATCCATATCTGGCCATTAGACCCAGATGGCTCTGGAGGAGAAAATGAGGCTGGTGACTTTGGACAGCCCTCCTTCACTCAAATCCAATTCACTCATATGTCACTTGCATTCACTGGCATCACCTTCCTAATATCATGGTCCTCCTGGAGAACAAAGGACAAACAATAATCTCTGTGAGCAGAGAAGGAGCTGCCCACTAGGGACATATTTCTATTTATCAGTTCTTTCTCTGAATACAGATAGATCTTTCTTCAGGTGTCCTTTATAGTCAATTTGGGCATTTATAATGGTCAAAATTACTTATTCACTCAAAGCTGTCCTTACAGTTGATATTTAATGGGGGTCTGGCATATATGCAGAGTGCCAAGGACTGCATCTCCCTGAGTAGAGAATGTAGGAAGCTTCCTTTTAGAAGAATCACGCTGATAAGGGAAGTGCCTTGGAGAGATTGGAGCCTATGTAGACATTCTGTAGTTGGTACCCATCAGCGAACCACAGAATGAAAAGGGGAGCCCTTTGATTGATTGTGGAGTCTTTCTAAAAGGCCCTTCAGTTTCAGCTTCTTCCTATTGACCTCAGTGCTCTTGGGAGAGCCCAGTGACCAGTGAAGGGAGTGAGACCCATGTCCTTCTGAGTTCAGAAGGTCCAGAGGACTCCTTGACATTGCACCATTAAAGAGTTCGGGTTTGTAGCCAGGTCAGCATCAGCGCCTTAAGGGACAAGGACTTTCCTACAGGACCCTAGCCCACTGAGGCTGAGACAAGGTCTCACTCATCTGACAGTGATGCTTCCTCTCGAAGTGAGTCTGTTGGTTTTGATACTATGTGACAACTGAACCAAGTTAAGCCCATTGTCCCCAGAGTCCATGGTGATGTAGGGGAGAGTATGTCCCTTTGGAAGAAGGAGAAATGTTTATACTTTGTTCTTGCTAAATCTTTGAAGTGAACATCCCTTTGTAAAAGCTACCCAATGTTAAATAGTTAAATGGAACTGGGGCAGTAGTCACAGGGCTCTAACAAATATGGAGAACACAGCTAGTGGGGTGAATCAAACAAATGGCAGTAAAAATGTCCCCAAACTGAGGCAGCTAGGTGGCACAGTGGATAGAGCACCGTCCCTGGAGTCAGGAGGACGTGAGTTCAAATCCAGCCTCAGACACTTGGCACTTGCTAGCTGTGTGACCATGGGCAAGTCACTTAACACCAATTGCCTTGCAAAAAAACAAAAAACGAAGAAACAAAAAAACCTACCCTATAAACCTCTGAGAGTTCCTCAAATGGTACTTTGGAACAATGGAGCAGTCCTGGTCCTGAAAGAATAGGGCCAAAGTGAATATGTTATGCTTCAAAAAAATCCAAACTTGAGACATTTGGTGAAACAATTTAATTGACATTTTACCTTCACCTTGGAACTGTACTGTACTCTACCCAGATAAATGTCTTTTGTCAAGCCAGACCAGAGGTTGGGCTAGTCTTTCTGCCAGTGATCATCTTCTCCAGGAAACATTATAATAGCTGCAAAGTATAATTTCCATCAGCTGAGGAATTGAGGAACTCCTGGACTGCTTGCAAAAAGCCTGTCTCTGGGGATCTCTGTTCCAACATCTATGTTCAAGAAAAGAAACACAAAGCAGAGGAAGTAGCCAGAGGCTGCACGATCCCTGACTTTACCTGTCATGAGAAGGCCCAAAGAGAGAAAGAGACATGCTCCGGGAAGGAAGAAAGAAGCATTTCTGAAGCAGCTACTATGTGCCAGGCACTGTGCTTTATAAATATTGTCTCATTTGATTCTCACAACAACCCTGGGAGGTAGATGCTATTAGGATCACCATTTTACAGATGAGGAAACTGAGATAAGAGCAGTTAAGTGACTTGCCCAGAGTTAATGTGTCTGAGGATTGGATTTGCCCTTTGGTTTTCCTGATTATAGGCACAGAAACTTACCCACTGTGCCACCTGGCTGCCTCTGAAAAAGGGTAAATGAGAAAAAGTTGGGAAGGTGAGTAAAGCCCTGACAAGATAGATTAAGGTTAAGTGCATCAAGTTCATTAAGACTGAAAGGTGAAGTAGTTAGAGTACCAAGCCTGAAGCCCGGAAGACTCATCGTCCTCTGGCCTCAGACACTTACTAGCTGTGTGACCCCGGGCAAGTCAGTTAACCCTGTTTACCTCAGGTTCCTCATCTGTAAAATGAGCTGGAGAAGGAAATGGCAAACCACTCCAGCATCTTTGCTGAGAAAACCCCCAATGGCATCATGAAGAATCAGACATGATTGAAAAACCATTGAACAACAAAAGGTGAGGGTCTTATGCCCAAGAAAAGCTGCTGTACTTTTTCCCTTATAAAGCAAGGGTTCAGAGAAAGGGACCTTACTTGTTCAATCCTTTTCTTCGCCTCCTTCTCTAGTCAAACTACCAGGTCCTAATTTTCTTCCACAACATCTTGCTAAAGGAGGATGATTAGTAAGCAGCAGTGTCAAGACTTAAAACTAAGTCTTCTGATTCCTGATCCAGAGTACTTTCTACTCTATTATACTTTGACCTAAGGAGAGTGATATCTCAGGATCCTGGATTCTGAGAGAAGAGGTTTTCCAGCAAGAAATTTATACTTACTTTGACATTCACACAAAACTCTAAGGAGTGCAAGCCAACTGATGCTTTGCTCCAGGCAACTGATAGGAACAGGGCTCATACCTCCCATAGGCTTGGCACGATTCCTCCCTATGGTTGTCTAGCTAGTGGATGATCTTGAGATACAGAGCTCCCCAGAGTTCCTGGATGTCAGAACTGTATATGGACTGCTTCCCTTTCCTTCACCAGCCCTGGGCTGCCACCCCACAGGGTCTTATGGCCTTCGTGTTCCTCTCTTGGGGCCCACTTCCCACTCCTATGCTGGCACTACTATACCCAACCAAGGGGGACTGCCCCATGCAACAAGTGGCAAAAGACTCACATTTCAAAAAGTCTATGATAGTGAAAGACCATTGTGGGGAGTGTCCTGAGGTCTGGATCCTCTTACCTCTATTCCCCTACACCCCACCAAATGAATTTGAGAAACATAGAAAAACCTGGAAGGTTAAGTAAAAAAAGCCACTAAGAAATTAATGACATGCTGTTTGCTTCATCAAGATAATAAAATCATCTGCATTGGTGAGTCTCAATTAGTTTTACAATGCCTCAGGGTGTCTCTAATTATCTCCAGGGATGTTTTGAAATGTTCCAAATTCAATGTTAATTCACTTTGATTGTAAATATATAGATATACACATATGTTTATGTGTATGTATTTATACATCATATAATGCATATGCTTATATGTGTGTGCGTGTAGAAGTATACCATGCAGCACTTTGGGGAAGGATGGTGGAAGATTGTTCAAAAATTAATTCATGATTGAGTACCACAGCAACAAGCCTGGGAATCACTGGTCTGGATAATCAGATTAAGATACTACAAGGGGAAATAAATTATGTCATTAAAAAAACCCACCAAAATAGTAAGCAAAAAATGTCAGGCAGAAAGGGAAGTGAAATGATTAGGAGCAGTGTGGTACAGTGCAATGGCCATGGGAGTCAGAAGACCTAGGTTCAATTTACAGATGTCACTAATAAGTATGACCTTGGGCAACTCAGTGAACCTTTCTAGGCCTCAATAAAGCCTCACAAATGAAGTTATTGGGCTCAGGGACTTTGAAGGTCCTGTCCAGCTCTAAATATATGAGTATGAGTCAGAGATTTCTCCAATAATAAGGATGGGGGAAAGCACTTATTAAATACCTACTATATGCCAGAGACTATGCTGAGTACTTTACAAATATCTCACTTGACTCTTGGAACAATGCTGAGAAGTAAGTGATATTATTATCCCCATTTTACAGTTGAGGAAACAGAGGTTAAGTGATTTGCCCAGAGTCACACAGCTAGTAATTGTCTAAGGCTAGATTTGAACTCAAGTCTTCCTGACTCTGGGTCCAACACTATATCCAGTTTGCCACCTGGCTAATTTAAGTGATTTGTTTAATGTCTGCAAATCAAGAAACAGTGAAGTTCAGTGGGAAGGCCTTGAATTGGGAGTCAGGAGACAACGAATGCCAGTCTTGACTCCGTCCCTAAAATTCGGTGTGACTTTGGACAAATCACTTCCCCTATTTAGGCCTGTTTCTGCCTTTGTAAAATGATCAGTTGGATTAGTTTTTAGGAACCTAAATTAAGAAATAGGAGAAACTTTGGAAATTATCTAGTTTAAACCTTTCATTTTACTGAGTAAATAGAAGGTAATCTCAGAGAAAAACACTGGGGATGAGGAAGGACAAAAATTGGGAAAGACTTCTTGCAGAAGGTGCAATGTGAGCTGAGTTTTGAAGGAAGTAGGGAGGTGGAGGTGAGGAGGGGGAGTATTCCTGACGTTGCGTACAGCCAAGGCAGACTCCCATAGTTGAAAGGTGTAGTTCTGTGGAAAGAGAAAGTAAGCCAGTAGAGTGCATGATGGGAAATAAAGTCCTCTGCAATAAGGTCATTTACACTTAAAAGACCCACATTCTATATTCATTTAATGAATAATAAATTCAACGTGCCATGTCATAGCTAAAAGGTTATATCTTCCCTAGTATTAACAAACTGCTCTGAACACAGTTGGTGCTCCATATACATCTGCTATGCAAATGCTCAGTATACATCTAGGTCTAACATTCTATGGTCTATAGTTCTTTCCAGATTTAATGTTCTCTATTTTGTGTTCTAAGGTCTATCCTAACTCTGACAATCTATATTTTATGTTCTATGGTCCCTTCTGTATCTTACATTCCATGCTCTATGTTCTACATCTCCTATGTCTGAAATTCTTGGATTCTAGTTTCTCTTGGAGTATCCAAGGGTGTATATGTATATGTATATGTATATGTATATGTATATGTGTATACATACACCTTATATATATACACACATTATATATATATGTACCATATTTACACAGCATGTATACACTACACACATATGTGTATCACATGTTCCCACACACACCCACACATACCCCTTTAGCACCTTGCGTACCACCCTGGCATTTCAGCTTTAGACAATTCTTGGAAGAATGAACTCACCTCTTTTGACTTAAAATCTAAATCCTTGGAGTGTTTTCCAATTTATTAACTAAAATGTTGATTATCTTGCCTGAGACTGTTCTCATTAATGAAGGTGCTAAGTGTCAAAGTCAGTATACTCAATCCAATTGCAGTACATAATTCTGGCAAAATTTTGGGGTTTGTTAGAAAAAAATAGTATCAAATGTTTGATTGTTTTCCATATAACTCTATTATAAAACACAAAGTTGAGTTAGCATATTTTGTCTTCTCTAAGTTGTAATTGCTTATTCCTGCTCTAGTTTCTGTTGTCTTTTAGATGTTTTTAGATTTCACTGTCTTCAAATGTCCTATTTTCACTCCAGGGGTCTCCTTCCCTCCCTTCCCTCCTCCCTCATTAAGAAGGCAAGCAATTTGATATAGGTTATATATGTATGGTCATGCAAAACATATTTTCATATTAGTCATGTTGTGAAAGAAGGCACAAATAACAAACAAGAAAAATAAAGTTTAAAAAGTATGCTTCAATTTGCATTCAGACTCCATCAGTTCTTTCTCTGGAGGTAGATACCATTTTTCATCATTAGTCCTTCAGAACTGTCTTCAATCATTGTAGTGCTAAGAATAGCTAAGTTATTCATAACTGATCCTTGTATAGTATCACTATTACTGTGTATAATGTTCTCCTGGTTCTGCTCATTTAACTTTGTATCAGTTCATGTAAGTCTCTCTAGGTTTTTCTGAGAGCATCATACAGAGCTAGAAGTTTTAGAAATAAAGTACAGAATTTCAGATCTAGAAAAAATTTCAGAACATTGACTATTCAAGCTGGAAGGAGTCTTAGAATACAAAACATAAATTGTTAGAGTTGGAGATTGTAGACATACGCTGTCAGACTTGGAAGGAATCTTAGAACATGGAACATTGAATGTCATTGCTGGAAGGGGTCTTTGAACATAGACTAATCAGAGTTGGATAGCATCTTAGAACATAGAAGAGATACTCTCAGAGTTGAAAAGGACCTCATGGATAATGCTCTATGGTAAAGAGAGATAGGTGATTTGCCCTCTGGCACTGAGGTAGGACCAACCCAAAGTGTCTTGATTTCTTGTCCGCTACACCACCTGACTTCCCAAGGCATTCATAATTTCCTCCCCCCAATTATTTAAACAATCCTCTTAGCATCGCACTATTAGGCAAGATGGTTTCTATTAGACTTTCCAACTTTCCAGGCTCAGGAGGACTTCTCTGAGGGATGCTTTAAGGAATCAAAAACTAACCTTTCTCAGTAAGTGCTTTAACTGCTCTATAGTAATGTGTATGAGGCAGAGGCAGTGGATGCTGTAGCAGATGAGTGCATTCACTTGTCCCATAACTGCACTTAGCAATACATGGAGAAATGAACCCAATGCACTGTTACATTCCTTTGAAATGTAAGTACATTAAAATGGCAGCTACTTTACTTCTAAAAACATAGAACTGTCTGCACAAAAGCTCAGGGTATTTCTCAGCCTAATAAAAATGTAGCTTCATAGGGTGACTTGTCTTAGGCTTAGACAAAATTGCCAGAGGCTTAAAAATAATAGCTTTTTAAAAACACACAATCTTGCCCACCCCCTACCCCCTCATGCACCATGAACTTTTTACTTAAAACAAAATGCCACAACCTAATACAGTAACGAAGTCCTCCCCTTCAGCTTTGCAGGCACATTTTATTTTCGTATCAGAAATTTCTTGGGGAAGAGAATGTTATTTTTCTTCTAAAGGAATACATTTTGCCAATAGCTTAGGCAATGCTCAAACAATATGTCTAATAATAATAATAATTCTGCACATTCTTCTAGCTCTCTCAGAGTAACAAAAGAAGTTTTCCACAATAAACCTGTGGCATAAGTGGTATGTGTCCAGATTTTAAAGATCAGCAAACAGACCAGGAGGGGGGAGGTAAAGTGATTGGCCCAGGACATAGCACTCAAAAGTATTAGAGATAGGATTCAAACCTCTCCTTTTCTTAAGTCTTGTACTCCTTCCCACTCTGCTTCTTAGATATCATCACCAAGAGCCCATGACTGTAGTGGCCTGTTTTCCAAAGGAATGCCAATGAGAATGACCTTGATTTTTGATCCTCATACTGTAAGCCCCTTGACAGCAGGGAGTGTCTTTCCCCGTTTTTTGTATTCCCAGAGCTTAGCACAACACCTGGCACCTTTTGTTGTTTTGTTCAGTCATTTTCGTCATGTCTGACTCTTTGTGATCCAATTTGGGGTTTTCTTGGCAAAGATACTGGAGTGCTTTGCCATTTCCTTCTCTAGCTCATTTGACAAATGAGGAAACTGAGGCAAATAAAGTTAAGTGACTTGCCCAGGGTCACACAGCTAGTAAGTGTCTGTGGCTGGATTTGAACTCATGAAGAAGTCTTCCTGACTTCAAGCCTGGCACTCTATCCACTATGCTACCTAGCTGCTCACACAACACCTTAATAAATGTTTATTGACTGATTGATTTGACCATTTGTTTGAGGAAGGCAGCAGGGCACAATGGAAAAAGCATGGACTCTAGGGTCCAAGGACCTGAATTCAAGTTATACTTTTGATGCTTACTATCTGAGTGATCTTGGGAAACATTTCTAGGTCTCAGTTTCCCCATCTGTAAAAGGGAAGAGTTAGACTAGATGATCTCTAAGTTCACTCCTAGCTCTAAATCTATGAATCTATGAGGATTGTCTCAACACCCTGAACCAACTAAAGATGCCCTGTGTCATGCAGCGTGGAAACCTAGGCAGAGGAAAAGACAAAATTTTAATTCAGTCAAAACCAGCATGAGAACATCATTGTTTAAGAAAAGTAATTTTAAACTTCAGCCAGAAAAAGGAAAATTTAAACTGCAACAGAAAAGATCTGGAATACACATGCATAACATTCATTACAAGAAGTTCTGCAGAACACTGAAAATCAAGACAGATGATCCATATTCCTGGGATGGTTTAAAACTATAGTCTTATTTGAAACCAACATAGTAATGGTAATGATTGCTATAATAGCAACAATAATAAAGATCTCATCTTTATGCAGTACTTAACAATTTCCAAAGGACGTTCTTTATAGCATCCCCAAGAGGAAGGTAGTTAGTATAAGTATTATTTTCCAGATGAGAACATTTGAGAAACATAGAGAGATGAAAGAGTCCTTGGACATCATCATGTCCAGTCTCTTAATTTTGTAGCTGTAATGGGGGGACTAACCAATGAAAGCCCAGTCCTGATGATCATTCACAGCAGGCTCTGCCAGATGCAACTCCCCCATGTGGACTTTGGAACAAGCATAGGCATTCAATGACTGCTTCCTGTAGTGAAGAAAAGAGCTTTTGGCTGGTTCCTGAGCCAGAAATGGCTGAATATTGAAAAGAGACTAATGGGACACAGCAAGCCCACTCTCCTTTTCCTGGTGGTAATCAAGGAAAGGACCCAGGGGGTGGGTTGGGGAGGGGGAAGCAGTAGCAATGGTTCCAGCAGCCTCCTGCTGCCAGCTGCCTGTCTCTCCACCAAAGCTGACATGTGACTGCAAGTGAATATGGTACCCCTGTTTGTTTGCATATTTGAATTTCTTCTTTCCAATTTCTCATTGGTGAATGACTTTGAATTTCCTCTTTCCAATTTCTCATTGGTGAATGACTCCTGGAGATGGAACAGAAGACGTTATAGTTTTGTGAGATCTCAAAATCTCCAGAGACAGGATGTCTATGTCAGAGCCTACAACCTGCGCAACTTCAAGAAATGACCTTTGAGGCCCAAACTAGCAGCCTAGGCTTGACCCAGTAGATGAGTTGCAACTTCAAGAAATGACCTTTGAGACCCAACCTAGAAGCCCAAGCTGGACTCAGTAGCTGAGATGCTATTTTTTTTTCTTTTTTAAAATCAGTTATTTGTTGTTTATTCAGTATTTAGGGTTAGTATGACACTTGAGTATTGCTTGCATTGTTGTACATATACAGATCTTTTCATATAATATGGATATTTACAACTATTGATACACACGCACACGCATACACACACACATACACACACACACGCATATAGATAGATAGATAGATAGATAGATAGATAGATAGACAAAATCAGGTCCTCTGGAAAGGTGATACATGGGGCCATGCTATAGAACCCTGATGAATGAGAACACAAAAGTAATCAATGCATCAATAAAGAATTACTGCTGTGTGGTATTTTGTACCCAGGAGTGTTGTCTTCTGGGCCTATGGGAACCTATAGCACCTACATACAAGCAGGTAGTTTATATACCTGTGGGGTGCTGGCTCTGCTTGACACCAACTACTGAGACTATTCAAGTAATATCCAGTATCATATGCAAACAACAACGAGGTTTAACAAGTAGTAGTCACACTGTGCTATTCCCCATTTCTAACTTTAGGAAGAGACTAGAGTGTGTTCATGGGTTTTACATTTCTGGTGTTCAATCATTAATCAGAGGAGGTTTTGGCCTATTTGAAAAGCACGTCATACATAACCCTTTAACCACTGTCATGTTCTCTTGATGGCAGCATGTTAAAAGGTTTTAAAATTGCAGCTCCTTCTGGATTCCCCAAAGAGTATCTTTGCTCTTCTTTAAACAGGTCTCCTCCAGATTCAGGTTTACCTTCACCACATCTGAAATGCCATTCTGCCCCAAGATACATGGGACACTAAGGAAGATAGCATCATTAATGCCATATAGGTCCTTAATCATGGTGGAAATTGGATGCCCTCTCCTAAGATTCTTCATAATGCCTTCTACCAGATCTGCCACAGAAAAGCCAATGGCCCAGGAAGTATAGCCCTTCAGCTTGATCACCTCATAAGTACTTTTATGAACATCTTTCCAATTCTCTGAATTAGCATCAGCTCCCAAAGGAGGATGAAAATTGTTCAGAGACACACTGGCAACATTCACACCATTCCACAGGAACACTGAAGTCTCCAGGTTCCTCAAGGACCTATCTATGACAACTTGAAGAATGGACACCAAGTCTCTCCCCCATTAGGTAATGGAAACAGGCAGAATCCAGATTGTAACTACTTCCAATAACGTGGTTTTTAGAAAAGTCACTTAGCTTCTAGGCCATGTATGTCAAAATAACCGCTGGATTGGAAACAATAAGCAGCTTGCAATTAGGGCTGTATTCAACAATATTGAGAATGATGAATTTTAAGATATTCACATCACACTGGACCAAATTAAGATGATGTTCTCCCTCCTGTTGACATGCCCCAGTGGTAACAATGATCAGTTTTGGGTTTGTAGTCACACTATAGTCTTTGCCAGAAACAATCTTTGGCATTTTGAGGAAAAGGCTGCCATGTTGGTGATCCAATATCTCTCTCTTTAGTTTGTCTTCTATTACGTCAACTAGGGCAAGTTCCTCAGCCAAATCCTTTGTTAAGATACTGATGGCACATGCCATACCAACTGCACCAACCCCAACAACAGTGATCTTGCTCTGGGGAACCTGGTTTTCCTTTAGGACATTCAAAATCAGCTGATCCTTGACAGTAGATGCCATTTTGGGGGATATATGGGGAGATATCGAGGCTGCTAGTCAGGCTGTGAAAGTTCTGAGTTAGATGTGAAACTGCTGCTCCCAGACACGCACGCTGAGATGCTATTTTCTGGAACAACTTTATTCCATAGCTTTTCTACATTTGGAAGTGAATTTGATGGAGGCAAATGCTAGGTGGCATAGTGGATAGAGGCCCTGGCCTGCAGTCAGGAATACTCATCTTTATGAGTTTGAATCAGGCCTCAGATACTTCCTAGCTATGTGACCCCAAGCAACTCACTTAACCCTGTTTGCCTCAGTTGCCTCATCTAGAAATGAGTTAGAGAAGGAAATGGCAAACCATTCCAGAATTTTTGCCAAGAAACCCCCAAAGTGGGCCACACAGAGTCAGGCATGATTGAAACAACTGAACAACAAATGCTTTAGGTTCTTAAACCTTGAGCCTACTCTCCTCAGAGACCAGGCTGGTATCAAGGACAGTGTGTTCCCAGTTGGTAGGACTGGCAGGAGAAGAGATTCATATTTCCCTTCTTACTATATCTTCTTTATCAATATCCTTTTATTAAAGTTAATTAATATCAATTGGTTAAAGGATACTAAAAGTGCTATTCACTAGGTCAAATTAGTGATAAAAGGGAAATGCTAACTATAACTGTTGACTAATTTTGCTGCAAAACACACCAGGATGGGGCCTTAACCTGATGGCCTAAGAAAGATACTCCTAACCTATCAGGGGTACTTCTAAAACCCTAAGGGGAAGATAGATTCTTGTTCTGGGGACTTAGATTTTCAGTGAGAGCGGGAGTCAGAATAAGAATTGTCAAAACTTGAATTGTCAAGACCTGCACAGACAATGGAAATTGAAGCCAAATGGGGAAAAGTGACTTTCCTAAGGTCATACAGGATGTAAGTGACAGAGCCAGGTCTCGAACCTTCATCCTCTGCATATAAGCCCAGTGCTCTTCTCATTACATCATGCTGTCTCCATTTTAGGGGTGAGGAGACAGACTGAGGCTTTGTGAACTTAAGATACTGGTTCCCAGGTGAATGGCTAATAATGAATTGCTATTCTAAGTGACTTTTAGGGCAGCTAGGTGGTGTTATGGATAGAGTGTTAAGACTGGAGTCAGGAAGACTTGAATTCAAATCTGGCCTCAGACACTTACTAGTGTGTGACCCTGGGTAAGTCATTTAACCTTCTTTGCCTCAGTTTCCTCATCTGTAAAATGAGCTGGAGAAGGAAATGGTGAGCCATTTCAGTATCTGCCAAGAAAACTCCAATGTGGGTCACAAAGAGTCAAACATGACTCGAATGACTGAGCAGCAACAAGTGACTTTACTATTTTCCTTTCAACTTTAAGATTGCATTATGCAAATAATATTTAATAGGATCATAAGATTTAGAGCTGAAGAGACATATAGAAAACTATTTAATCCCTTTATTTTACAACTTAGGAAACTGCGCCATACTAATCTTTTGCAGGACTTGTACTAAAAATCCACAAATGAGGATTTGTCTTGGCTCTAAATGAGATTCTTACTATTTGCTAATGGCCCCACGAAGCTAAACTACTACAAAAGAAACATTTTTTTTCTTAAATAAAAAGACTAAAGGCACCTAAGACCAGCCACTAGCAGGGGCTTCTTTGATCAGTTTACTTCCCAGTCATATTTATGGGAAGTAACCTCTCTGGCAAAGTCATGGGAGCCTAGAGCCAAGTGAACGAACTTGTGACATGATAGGAATCAAATTGCAGTTGAAGAAGAAAGCATTTTTCAAAGTCTATCACTTCGAAGGAAGAGGAGGAAGAAAAATCACAGGAAAAGACGTGGGAGGAATTTGAGATGACTGAGGGGCATGAGGCAACCCAGACAGGTGACAGACAATTTGTCAACTATGGGGGGAGGGGAAATGGATTATTATATCTTGCCACTTAATTAACTTATATTTAAATAGAGCTAATGCCATTAAATGGCTGAGAGAACTTAGAAGAGATTTCTACTATGTTAGTGTAGGTGTGCCTTGCTTTACGTAGTTGTAGCTAACGTCTTTGTCAGTATCCACAAATACCGCCTGAACCTAAGTTCTTCCTAAATGTGAGAATTTAAACAATGAAATTAAAGAACATTGCAGTTCATTGAATATAAGCCTGAAAATTTGTTCTAATTTAGCGCAAGTAAATAAATGGTAAAGTTGACAATAGAAGCATGTAATGCTATTCCCCTGGAAATGGAGAAAACTTCCCCAGAATACACCAGCACTGACTATGGAAATGGAATATGGAGAGAAAAATTTCAGAAAGAATTCAGGATGAAAGCCTCTCAAGGGAAGAAGCTGGGTGGAGGGTAGAAGTTCAGGATTCACTCTCCATCTTTGGAACATGTGGCCAGGACTTTCAGGTCCAGGCATTTTATTTCCTAGCATCCAACTGATACAGAGACAAGATCAGTGGGCACAGTTGCTATGACTGTGGCTGAGGGCAATGAGACTGTTTGATGTGCTCATGAGATCAGATCAGATTTAGTGAGATGATCCAACTCCCCCTTAGATATAATATCCATCTCCCATAATTCCAAGTCAGAGATGGAAGCAATTGTTGTGACTTCTGTCCATTAGAGAAAGGGGTTTAGAGCATTCAGATGCCTGCAAATACCCACAGATTCTTCCATTCACCTCCTTCTCACTTATTCTTCTCTTCTTTCCCTTAATTTTCCCCATTGTTACATAAAGAAATTATTGGCCACTAAATCTTTTGTATTCAATGGTAGCTGTGGTGATGGGGATTTAGAAAACTGGTCAGGCAGATAAAAAGTTAAATAAAGGAAGACACACTCTACACCCACCATCAGGCACAGAGCAGGAGGTGGAGGCATGTTAATATCAGCTCTAGGAATGGAAATCTCGCACCTAGTGGTACTGTTCTGCTATTGTATTCCTTAGTCAGTTCAAAGTGATAAGTTGGCAGAGGTTATGAACATGAAGCAGAATAGGGATAGTGAATACACTTGTGATTTCATTGGTATGGAAAACTCCCAGATGAGGTAACTCCCTCTAACAATGTAGAGAAACTTACATAGTTTCATAGAGCTCAGAGAGGTTAAGCGATTTGCCCAGGACTGCACAGCTAGTATGTGTCAGAAGAGGGACTTCCACCTCTTCCTGGCTTCAGTGTCAGCTCTCTTATTCATTAACATCCTCTAGACTAGACGTATTTTGTGAGGCTGTTCAGGATGAAGTGGGAAAGCAGATTATCTTCAGTGTGGCCCCTATGAGTGGTGTCAGATCTTTTATCTGTTGCATGCTTAAATTCCCCTCTTAAATCTGTCTCTCAGCAGCAGCTCATCAGTGGGGAAAGATATCTGCAGAGGGAAAATCTCCCCTGTGGTCCCTCGCTTCACAACTATACTTATCACAAGATAAGACATTAGGGATTAGTATATATAGTAGGGATGGAGGACAAATCTCGTCTCTCTAACCTTCTCTTTATCTTTGTTATAAGCACAGTTAATTAATGAAGGTCCTAATTATTGTCTTTTTTGAGAACAGTAGTCATGATAGGTTCACTGACATATAGCTCTTTTCTGTATATGTCATTTCAGTTGACTTTTGTTCTTTGAGGATTTGATCTTGCCATATGGGCTTTTCAGATGCTTGATCTTCCTAACTGACTGTTAGGCTATGGTTGCTATGTCAGAAGATAAAGGCATTTGACTGGGTCACCCAGAGTAGGATGTGAGATGAACATGAGACAAGCCTTTGCAAGTACTGTGTGGCTGGCTGATCTCTTGGGCTTCCAGATGCATTCTGGTTCTAGTAAAACCCTGGATGTAGCCAAAGTAGTCCGTAGAGGAAATTTTATATCTCCAAACCACTTCAATAAACAAAAGAGAGAAATGACAGATCAAAGAACTGGGCATAAAATTTTGAAAATGAGAAAAGCAACAAGTGAAAAAAATTCCAACACAGAAATAGAAAATTTGAAAATCGAAGGAGAGGTAAACAAAACCAAATAAAAACAATTGAATTGACAAATAAAACAGGAGCTATTTAAAACAAATTAGTGAATTGGACAAATTGTTAACTAATCAGGTTTTTTAAATAGAAAAAATAAAATGAAAAATTAAAAAGGAGAATGCACACAAATAAAGAGGGAATAAAAGAAATCCTTAGAGATTCTATGCTCAATTATATGCCAACAATACCAATATGGATGAAATTAAATGGATGAATAATTACAAAAGTATAATATGCTTAGGAGATTGGGAAGGAAATATAAAGTTTACATAATTTAATCTCAGAAAAAATAACATGACCGAGCCATAAAAGAAATTCTTAATAAGAAAATGCCAGGCCCAGATAGATTTGCAATTAAATTATTTCAAGTGCTCTAAGAACAATTAATTCCAATGTTACATAAATTGTTTGCTAAAATAGAAAAGGAGGTAATAGCATAAGACCCCTACAAGGAAGAGATAGTCAGAAAAAGTGTCAATGAAACAAATATAAAATATATTGAAAGCAAGCAGAAGAAAGTTCAGCAATAGATGTAGACAAGCAAGACAATATTAGAGTACCATACAAATTTATTGTATAGGAAATCCCAAAAATCTTAATGCTGTTAAAGCTTAAAACTGCACTAAGATTTTTGGGACACCACTGGATATTAAAAAAAACACACACTAAGCTATATATAGTAAATATTCATGGTTTCATATGCAATTTTCTTTTTCCATCCTTTGTGTATGAAAATTATTATTTTTGTTTATGTCGGTCAACAGAATAAAAAAAAAGAATAAAAGTTTGGAAAAAAAGGCCGGAGTGGTTTAAAAATTCAGACTTTACCAGACATGATTGGAGATACTCTTGATGCTAGGATATTAAAATTTTTATACTTTGTTTTTACTTTCAATGTAGTAAAATGTACATTGGCTTATATTCCAATCTAAGAAATTCTTGGGTATTGTGCTAAGGGAAAACAACAGTGCAGTGGTTTGGAGGTAGGAGTCACAAAAGATTTGAATTATTCCTTGAATTATTCAATACTTTGACATTTAAAACACAAAACTTAAGAGAACTAGGGAACACTATGGTCTGAACATGCTCAGTTGGCATTTACTTAGTAGCTAGAGGCTTACTGATTACTTTGAACAGCTCTGCCTCACTTAAATACAATTCCCTTGCAAGTCAAGACATCACTCTCCTGATGTCATTGGTCTTCTTCAAGAATGAAGGATGAACAACAATCTGTGAGTAGTAGTAGCTGTTCCCTGGGCATCCAACTGGGTACATCTTTTTCCTTTTTCTTCCTTCTTTCTCCTCCTCTTCCTCCTTCTGTCCCTCTGGCCATGTGGGAAGTCCTACCCTTATATGTGGGGGCTCTGTGCAAAGGAATATAATTTTTGATTGTTTATATTTTTCAAGGCATCTTGGGAATGGGGGGCTAGTTTTTTCTCTTCTCTATTTATTCTACTTTTTTTTTTCAAAAAGCTAGTAACTATTTTGTTTCATGTAGTTTCATTTATGATTTCTTGAAATATTGCTCTGAAAATATAGGCTTTAAAAAGCCTATTGTGATTCAAATGGAGCTACTTGACTGTGCCTTTAAACTCAAATCACTCTGGCTTTCATTGGTTGGCCAATAATAAGTCTCACCCCAAGCTTTACTTGCTTGTTGTTTGGATTTTGATGGCTGAGAGTGAGTGCAAGTAGCGATTGTTTTCTGTCCTGGCCAGAAACTCTGATTGTCTTCCCCTTCCAGATTGATTTTTTTTGGGAAGGCAGAGTAGGCCATCTTTTGTCTCAATTCTAACCTAACCTTTAATCTGAATGGGCATTGCCTCGTACAAGCCGAGACCTGGGAAAGACCTTAACTTAAAAGTCCAAGGTCCCTCACTGTATTCTGGGCCATCTCCAGTCATCTTGACTTATGTCTTGCCACTGGACTCTGATGACTCTGGAGGAGAGAGTGAGTGCTCCATTCAAATCCAATTCACTTGCAAGTCAAGACATCACCCTTCTGATGTCAATGGGCCTTTTTGAGAATGAAGGACAATGACAACAGTAGCTAGAAGCTGGAGGCTTGGCTAGGTGAATTCCCACATACCCATTGGAGTGAGCTGGTACAGCTAAAACACCATTTGGTGACTTGATCAGATGTAGCATATGACCAAGGGGCCCAAATCTTGCCCCTTAATGTTAGTAGATTACCATTGTTTGGAAGGGTGGAGCAAAGGAGTGTTTCAATATAATGATTACTATATATAATCACTCATTTCCCAAGGTGGGATGTCGTGTTTAAGATTTAATTTCAATGAGGAGTTTCAGGTAGGTGGTTTCTAAAGTTCCTTTCTAACTCTAAAATCTATGAATTTCTGATATTGTAGATGTCCAGTTAGAGCCCCAAAGAGAAATATCACTGGGCAAAAGAAAAGTGTAGTCATCTTCATTTCAGTTCCCAACTTTGATGTTCATTTGTTGCTGGGGGTAAGTGAAAGTATATGTACATGCAGATTCCGTAATGACAATCAGCCTTTGCAGCTGGGAGTTTCCTATAAGTAATTAGATATTGTCTCTCCTCTGTTTATTTAAAAAGGAACATGATGTGATAATTGATGTTTTCCAGACATTGCTGACAAAATTATCATCATACATAAAATCTTAACTGTGATTTCCATATCAGATTCTCATCATTCCTCAGTAACAACAAAGTACATAAACTGAAGGAGATTCAGCATTTGCTGCCTCATTTCCCTGCCATCCCCATCCTCCACAACTCCAACTTCTTTTTGGAAACTTTCTCTCTTTTGCAGTTTTCCAGTCTTTCTTTTTGCTTGCCTTGAGTCAGTTAGATGGTGCTGGATTGGGCTCAGGATTAATTTGAATTCAAATCCAGCCTTATATACTTATTGTGTGACCCTGGGCAAGTCACTTAAGCTCTTTCTGCCTCAGTTTCCTCACCTATAAAATGGGGATGATAATAGCACCTACCTCCCAGTTCTGAGTCCCAGGCATGTTGTAAGGATCAAATAAGATATTGTTTGTAAAATGCTTTATGAAATTTAAAGCACTTTATTAAGGGCAGTTACAAATACACACATATAATACATATATACACATATATGCATCTATTATTTTACACTTTCAAGATCTCTCTAAAGAACTTTGTAATTGATTGGGAGACATGGGAGATACTGCCACAAAACCACACAGTATGGTGTGCCTGCATCAAAGAAGGTGCTGTGCTCTATGAGCAAAACAGAATTGCAGTAGCTCAAAAGAAACATGAGATGCACAAATTTGGACATCTCCACTCCAAATGTTCATGTGGTCTACTTGTGCCTGACCTATGGTAGAGCCTTCTGAGCTCATATTGGTCTGATCAGCCATGGTCATCAAAGTATACCTTGGTCCCAAAATAATGACGTCATTTGGGTCCTCTTTGAGAATGAAGGACAAAACCAAAATAGAGATTTTATAGTATTTATGTTCCTAGCACTTAATACAGTACCTAGAAAATACAAAGCATTTAATAAATGATTTATCTAACTGTCCCAGTCATCTGGAATGCCATGAAATTTTGTAACTGTGTATACACTATTGACTGTGATTGTGTCCTTCTTATACTCTCTTTTTTTGTTGATCCCAGGTCATAGGAATTGAATGAATTTTTAAAAAATTTTTATGCCACTAGTAAATTGAAATTTTTCATGTGAAAATTGGGATATGAATAACATGTATGGTTACATGTGTCTGATACCTAATGAAATATTATAGAACACTGTAGCGCATCCTCTGTAAGATTCACAGTCATTCAAAAAAGGTGAATGGAGAATGTCTATTGCTGAGATTATGCCATGCAATTGTGTTTAAAATTCAGTTCAGCAATCCTTCATTCAATGCTCACTACGTGTGTAGTGACAGGCATGATGGAATAACAGGTAGGGAATTGGCCTTGGGATCAGGAAATCCTGAATTCATTCAAGTCCTACCACAAGAGGAACCAGAGAGAACCTTTAAAATTTGTAACTGGATCTCAGAATTTAAGGTAAATGTTAGCTAGCCATTGTGATAACCTTGGGAAATAAGTAGTAAAATATATAAGACAATAAGTCATAGAATAATTGATAATGTGAGTTTCTATAGGTAATTTCCTTGCTAGTACCTCTCTATGCCAGTAGTGTGACTCAGAAAGAAACAGGGTCACTAAGCAGTACATAAGAATCCTTGTGGGCCATGTATTGACTTAGAAAACCACATATCAACCTTATCTGTGGTCTATTGTAGTTTTATTTACTTTGTTAAATTTTCCCTCAACACATCTTAATCTAGTTCAGCTCCAATCTTGAGTGTTGGGCTATGTATTTGATATCTCTTATCAATAATAATCGAATCATGAGTGTCAATCCACCACCCCCCTGGAAAAATGTGCCAGCCACAGTGCTAGAATGAAACAGTCCTTGCCTCCACAGAGCTTACGTTCAAATAGAAAAACAATGTATACACAGAAATTTATGATAGCAAAAATGGGCTGGTCTAATGGGAAAGGCAAGGGATGATAGTTGCATAGCCAGAGGGCCTCACTGTCTTTATCAATCAATAAACACTTATTAAGCACTTATTTTGTTCCAGACTCTGTGCTAAAACACTAGGCATACAAAAAGAAGGAAAAGATAATCCTTATCCTCAAGAAATGTATAATCTATCATTCTGGAGGACAATTTGGAACTATGCCCAAAGGGCTATAAAACTGTACATATCCTTTGTCCCAGCAATAAGGCCCCCCCCCCACTTAAATCCAATTCACTTGCATGTAACAGCATCACTTTCCTGATGTCATGGCCCTCTTTGAGAATGAAGGACAAACAACAACCCCTAGTAGGTCTGTATCCCAAAGAAATTAAAGAAAAGGGAAAAAAGACATATTTGTACAAAAATATTTGTAGCAGCTCTTTTGTGGTGGAAAAGAATTGGAAATTGAAGGGATACCCCTCAATTTGGGGAATGGCTGAACAAGTTGTGATATATGATTGTGATGGAATACTATAGTGCCATACAAAATGATGAGCAGGATGGTTTCAGGAAAATCTGTGAAGTCTTATATGAACTGATAGAAAGTGAAATGAGCAGAACCAGGAGAATATTGTATATAGTAACAGAGATATTGTAATAATGACCAATTGTGAAAGACTTAGATACTCTGATCAAAAAATGATCCAAGACAATTTCAAAGGACCCATGATGAAAAATGTTATCCACCTCCAAAGAGAGCATTGATGAACTCTGAGTGTAGATTAAAACATACTTCTTTTTTAAACTTTCTTTATTTTCTTTGTTTTTTTTTTTTTTTTTTTTTTTTGCAATGTGACTAGGCTTTACCAATTACTGGAGCTCTCTTACTCTACTGGACTTTTCATTAATCTCAGTTAAGCACAGCCATCCTTTAATGGCCCAATGAACCCAATTTAATTTTTCCATTGATTCTCTAAATCAAAGTAAGATTGTTTAAAAATATACGGCTAGCATTTTCTTTTTTTTTAATATTTATTTTTATTTTTAGTTTACAACAGATAGTTCTACATAATTTTGAGTTCCAGATTTTCTTCCTTCCCTCCCTTCTCCCTCCCCCCTCCCTCCCCAAGATGGCATGGAATCTCATATGACTACCATGAATAAGTTCGCATTGAATTAATTTATACACTAGTCAAATTGTGGAGAAGAATTATGACCAATGGAATGAGTCATGAGAAAGAAGAAACAGAACCAAAACAAACAAACAAAAAAAAACAACCCAAAAACAAAAGAGAAGAGAAAAAGGCGAGCATGAAGTGTGCCTCAATCTGCATTCAAACTTCATAGTTCTTTCTCTGGATGTAGATAGCATTCTCCGTCCTTTGGAGTTGTGCCTGCACCTTGTGTTGCTGAGAAGAGCGAAGTCTGTCAGGGTTGGTCCTCACGGAATCCATATTCCTGGCTCTGCTCCGCTCACTCAGCATTATGTCATGTAGGTTTTTCCAGGATGTTATGAAGTCCGTATCATCCCCATTTCTTATGGCACAATAGTATTCCATTACCTTCATATACCACAGCTTGTTCAGCCATTCCCCAATTGATGGGCATCCCTTTGATTTCCAATTCTTGGCTACCACAAAAAGAGCCGCTATAAATATCCTTGTACATATGGGTCCTTTTCCCATTTGCGTGATTTCTTTGGGATACAACCCTAGAAGTGGTATTGCTGGGTCAAAGGGTATGAACATTCCTGTGGCCCTTTGGGCATAGTTCCAAATTACTCTCCAAAATGGCTGGATCATCTCACAACTCCACCAGCAATGCAGCAATGTTCCAATTTCCCCACATCCTTTCCAGCATTTATCATTCTCCTGATTTGTTATTTTAGCCAATCTGACAGGAGAGATGTGGTATCTAAGAGTTGTTTTGATTTGTATTTCTCTAATCAGTAGTGATTTAGAGCATTTTTTTCATATGCCTATAGATAGCTTTAATTTCTTCCTCTGAAAACTGCCTGTTCATATCCTTTGACTATTTCTCAATTGAGGAATGGCTTGTATTCCTATATATTTGGCTCAGTTCCCTGTATATTTTATAAATGAGGCCTTTATCAGAGATACTAGTTGTAAAGATTTTCTCCCAATTTTCTGCTTTCCTCCTAATTTTTCTTGCATTGGCTTTTTTTGTACAAAAACATTTCAATTTAACATAATCAAAATTATCCATTTTGCATTTTGCAATGCTCTCTGTCTCTTGTTGGGTCATGAATTCTTTTCTTTTCCATAAATCTGATAAGTAAACTATTCCTTGCTCTCCCAAATTACTTATAGTATCAGCCTTTACTCCTAAATCATGAACCCATTTTGACTTTATTTTGGTATATGGTGTAAGATATTGGTCTATGCCCAGTTTCTGTCCTACCATTTTCCAATTTTCCCAACAGTTTTTGTGAAATAGTGAATTATTAGCCCAGAAGCTGGCCTCCTTGGGTTTATCAAAGAGTAGATTGCTATAGTTGTTGACTTCTCCATCTTGTATTCCTATCCTATTCCACTGATCCACACCTCTGTTTCTTAGCCAGTACCAGGTAGTTTTGATGACTGCTGCTCTGTAGTACAGTTTAATATCTGGTATGGCTAGGTCACCTTCTCTAGCATTTCTTTTCGTTAATACCCTAGATATTCTAGACCTCTTGTTTTTCCAGATGAATTTTGTTATAATTTTGTCCAGTTCTGTAAAATAATTTTTGGTAGTTCAATGGGTATGGCAGTGAATAGATAGATTAATTGAGGAAAAATTGACATTTTTATTATATTAGCTCGGCCTAACCATGAGCAACTGATATTTTTCCATTTATTCAGATCTGACTTTATTCGTGTGAAAAGTGTTTCATAGTTATGTTCATATAGGCCCTGGGTTTGTCTTGGCAAATAGACTCCCAAATATTTTATAGTGTCTGCAGTAACTTTGAATGGAATTTCTCTTTCTATCTCTTGCTGTTGGGCTTTGTCAATAATGTATAGGAATGCTGAGGATTTATGTGGGTTTATTATATATCCTGCAACTTTGCTAAAGTTGTTTGTTATTTCAAGTAGTTTTTTACTTGATTCTGTAGGATTCTCTAATAAATCATCATCATCTGCAAAAAGTGATAATTTAGTTTCTTCTTTTCCTATTCTAATTCCTTCAATTTCTTTTTCTTTTCTTATTGCTACAGCTAATGTTTCTAGTACCAAATTGAATAGTAGGGGTGATAATGGACATCCTTGTTTCACCCTTGATCTTATTGGGAATGCATCTAGCTTATCCCTATTACAAATAATGCTTGTTGATGGTTTTAGGTAGAT
The DNA here is from genome assembly GCF_011100635.1 of Trichosurus vulpecula. NCBI lineage: Eukaryota > Metazoa > Chordata > Mammalia > Diprotodontia > Phalangeridae > Trichosurus > Trichosurus vulpecula. The sequence goes on along the minus strand of NC_050575.1, from coordinate 229,283,887 downwards.
GCTCTTTATAATTTTAAGGAAGGTTCCACTTATTCCTATGCTTTCTAGTGTTTTTAATAGGAATGGGTGTTGTATTTTGTCAAAGGCTTTTTCTGTGTCTATTGAGATGATCATATGGTTTCTGCTAGTTTTGTTGTTGATATGGTTAATTATGCCAATAGTTTTCCTAATATTGAGCCAGCCTTGCATTCCTGGAATAAATCCTACCTGGTCATAGTGTATTATTCTTGTGATGAGTTGCTGCAATCTTTTTGCTAATATTTTATTTAAAATTTTTGCATCAATATTCATTAGGGAAATTGGTCTATAATTTTCTTTCTCTGTTTTGACTCTACCTGGTTTGGGTATTAGTACCATATTTGTGTCATAAAAAGAATTTGGTAGGACTCCTTCTTCCCCTATTTTCCCAAATAGTCTACAAAGTATTGGAATTAGTTGTTCTTTAAATGTTTGATAGAACTCACATATAAAACCATCTGGCCCTGGGGATTTTTTCCTAGGGAGTTCATTGATGGCATGCTCAATTTCTTTTTCTGAGATGGGGTTATTTAGAAATTTTACTTCTTTTTCTATTAACCTGGGCAGTTTATGTTTTTGTAGGTATTCATCCATATCTCTAAGGTTGTCAAATTTATGGGCATACAATTAGGCAAAATAATTCCTAATTATTGTTTTGATTTCCTCTTCATTAGAGGTGAACTCACCCTTTTCATTTTTGATACTGATAATTTGATTTTCTTCTTTCTTTTTTTTAATTAAATTGACCAAAGGTTTATGAATTTTATTGTTTTTTTTCATAAAACCAGCTCTTTGTTTTAACAATTTATTAATTCAATAGTTTTCTTGATTTCAATTTTATTAATCTCTCCTTTGATTTTCAGAATTTCTAATTTGGTATTTAATTGGGGATTTTCAATTTGCTCTTTTTCTAGCTTTTTCAGCTGTATGCCCAGATCATTTATCTCCTTTTTCCCTATTTTATTCATGTAAGTGTTTAGGGATATAAAACTTCCGCTAAGAACTGCTTTTGCCGCATCTCATAAGTTTTGGTATATTGTTTCATTATTGTCATTCTCTTGAATTAAGTTATTAATTGTTTCTCTGATTTGTTCTTTGGCCCACTCATTCTTTAGAATTAGATTATTTAGTTTCCAATTAATTTTTAGCTTATTTTTCCATGGTTCTTTATTAAAAATAATTCTTATTGCATCATGATCTGAAAAGGATGCTACAACTACTTCTGTCTTTCTGCACTGGATTGTGAGGTTTTTATGCCCTAGTACATGGTCAATTTTTGAGTATGTGCCATGTACTGCTGAGAAGAAAGTAGATTCCTTTTTATCCCCATTCCATTTTCTCCAGAGATCTATCATATCTGCCTTTTGTAAAATTCTGTTTACCTTCTTAACTTTTTCTTATTTATTTTGAGGTTAGATTTATCAAGTTCAGAAAGGGGGAGGTTGAGGTCTCCCAATATTATAGTTTTTCTGTCTATTTCTTCCTGTAACTCCCTTAACCTCTCCTCTAAGAATTTGTATGCCTTACCACTTGGTGCATATATGTTAAACAATGATATTGCTTCATTGTTTATGGTGCCTTTTAGCAGGATATAATGTCCTTCCTTATCTCTTTTAATTAAACCTATCTTTCCTTTTTCTTTGTCTGAGATTAGGATTCCTACACCTGCTTTTTTTACTTTAGCTGAGGCACAATATATTTTACTCCAGCCTTTTACCTTTACCCTGTGTGTATCCCCCTGTTTCAAATGTGTTTCTTGTAAACAGCATATTGTAGGATTATGGTTTTTAATCCATTCTGCTATCCACTTCTGTTTTATGAAAGAGTTCATCCCCTTCACTTTCAGATTTCTATCTGTGTCTTTTTCTCCATCCTATTTCCCCCTGTTTATGCTTTTATTTCTCCCTTTCCCCTTCTCCTCCTCAACAAAGTTTTGCTTTTGACCACCACCTTCCTCAGTTTACCCTCCCTCTTTATTCCCCTCCCTTATCTTACTGTTTCCCACTTGCTACTTCTCCCCTCCCTTCTGAAGACCCCCCTCCCTTTTCCCCCCTTCCCCTCCTACTTCCTGTAGGTCAAGTTAGATTTCTAAACTTATCAGGGTATGTTATTCCCTTCTTGAACCAGATCAGATGACAGCGATGCTCAAATACCGTTCTTCTCCTTCCCTTCTTTCCCTCTACTATAATATGTTTTTGTGCCTCTTCATTTGGTGTAATTTACCCTTTTCTACTACCTCCTTTCCTCTTCTCTCATAGCCCTCCCTTTACATCTCTTATGTTTTTTATCTTTACATCAGTTAATTTATACAGGCATTCACAATCTACGTGTATCCCTTTCAATTGTCATAATAGCTGTACCATTCTCAAGACTGACATATATATATATGTGTATATATATAAAACATACATATGATGGTATACTCCCACATAAAGATGCAGACAACCTGCCCTTATTGGTTAGTAAGGTATGTGGGGGTTTTTCCCCCCTGGTTACCTTTTTATGTCTCTCTTGAGTTTTGTATTTGGAGATCAAATTTTCCATTGAGTTCTGCCCTTTTCATCAGAAAGGTCTGGAATTCCCTTATTTCATTGAATGTCCATCGCCTTGCCTGAAAAATTATGCTTAGTTTTGCTGGGTAGTTGATCCTTGGTTGTAGTCCCAGCTGTTTTGCCCTTCAGAATATTATATTCCAATTTCTCCTGTCTTTTAATGTGGAAGCTGAGAGATCCTGCGTGATCCTTACTGTAGTTCCACGATATTTGAATTGCTTCTTTTTGGCCACTTGCAGTATTTTCTCCTTGATTTTATAGTTCTGAAATTTGGCTATACTATTTCTTGGTGTTTTCAGTTTGGGATCTCTTTCAGGGGGTGATCAGTGAATTCTTTCAATGACTATTTTGCCCTCTGGTTCTAGGACCTCTGGGCAATTGTCTTTGATAATTTCTTCAAAGATACTGTCAAGGCTCTTCTTTTCATCATGGATTTCTGGTAGACTAATAACTCTTAAATTGTCTCTCCTGGATCTATTTTCCAGGTCAGTTGTTTTCCCAATCAGATATTTCACGTTTTTTTTTCCTATTTTTTCATTCTTTAAATTTTGTTTTACTACTTCTTGATGCCTCATAGATTCATTAGCTTCCACTTGCTCAACTCTAATTTTGAATGAGTTAGTGTTTTCATTTTGCTTTTGAGTCTCCTTTTCCAGTTGGTTGATTTTGCCTCTCAAGGTGTCATTTTCTCTCTCTAGATTCTGAATCTCCGTAGCCATTTCACCAATCTTTTTTTCCATATTTTCTTTTAGCTCCCTAATTTGGTTTTTAAAATCCTCCTTTAGCTCTTCCAGCAGTGCTTTTTGGGCTGGAGACCAGTTCGCATTACCTTTTGAGGTATCCAATGTATCTACAGTGTCATTGCTGTCCACTTCCATATTGGTATTTTGATCCTGCCTATCGCCATAAAAAGCATCTATTGTCCTCGGTTTTTTTGTTGTGTTCTTCTTCATGTTTGTTGGTTTGCCTTTTCCTGGCTTTACAACAAATTTTTGCCTTTGGGGCTCAGGGCTCTCTGTCCCAGCTTTCTTATTCTGGGGATTGTGAGTCTAGAATTATAGCCTTCAGTTTCCTGAGGTGTGGGGAAGGGGTCTGGCTCCCTGACGTCTCACTCCCTATGGGTGCTCTCCAGCACTGTTGCTCTTCAGCAATGGTTTCAGCTGTTTGTTGTTTGACCTGATGTCTGGCACTTCTCCTGGGGGAGCAAGATTATGTCTGGGCTCCTGGTGTTGACCCCTGCCAACTCTGCCCCTCTGGGACTAATGAACTTCCACTATTTGACCACTGAAGCCACACTTCTTTTATGGTAGCATTTTCAAGGAAGGGGTTTTTTTTTTTCTCTCCTTCAGGAAAATTAACCAATTTCCTTGGGGAACTTCTGAATTGACTCATATTAGCTTCATTCATGAATGTCCTCATAATGATCAAATAAAAGCACTGGTAATTGAAATAACAGGAGAGGGAGGAACTAACAGCATAATGATACACCAAATATTTTTGTTGTTCAGTCATTTTTTCAGTTGTGTCTGACTGTTTGTAACCCCATTGGGGTTTTCTTGGTGAAGGCACTGGAGTAGTTTTACCATTTCTTTCTCCAGATCATTTTGTAGATGAGGAAATTGAGGCAAACAGGGTTAAGTGACTTGCCTATAGTCACACAACTAGTTAGTGTCTAATGTCAGATTTGAACTCAGCAAGATGACTCTTCCCGACTCCAAGCCCAGCACTCTATCCAATGCACCATCTAGCTGCCCCCAAATATAAAACCAAAGGTTACATTCAAGTTATTACAACCTATTTGAGTTCAGTATCTATTCAACCACAGCTCTGAGAGCCTATATTTTCCTTTTTGGATTTCCCTCCAGAATAGTCAGAAATTAATTAATGAATTGTAAGATTATGCAAAAGGACATGTGCTTAAACTAGGGGTAGGGACAGGAATCATAATTTTGCTGACATAGGGAACTCCTAGGAGAGGAACTTCCTCTCCCTATGTAGACTGACACCCTCTCTTCAAATTTTAATCTTGAAAAGTTGCCAAGAATACTGAGAGGTTAAGACTTGCTCAGATTCGCTTAGGCAGTGTGTGTCAAAAGTGAGACTTGAACCCAGGTCTTTTGGGCTTTGAGGCCAGCTCTTTATCCAGTTTGTCAAATAAGTAACAAAGAATAAAAGTCAGGCCACACACCTTTCCATCGTTCATTTACCAAAGTATATCTTCTCCACACTGTGTTCCTGTAGCAGGAAGGGCAATATGAGTCTGTCCTGGTGTCCTCAAGATGCTATTCAGCTCATAATTGCAGCAAGGGACAAGAAAGACTGCAATTATTTGCCCAGGGGGGCAAATGCTGAAATGTTGGAATGATGCTTTTCTTGAAAATGGACGGATCAAGTCCCAAGAAGCCGTGTGAAAGGAGGTAAAACTTTCTGCTCTGAAGAGCACCATTGCAGTAGTGCCTCAAAGCATAACACTGTCACAAATGATGAAAAGTTTCGGTAGGCTGTAGCAAGAACAAAGCACAGCTCAGACCTAATATCAGCATAAACAGGGAAAGCTCCTGTTGACAGAAACAGGAGGGAGATTTGGATCAAGAAAAGCCTTTACCTCTTCATCTATTCCCTCCCTCTATTCTACTGTTCTTCAGCCCAAACCTTCTCCTTGGACATTCCTTTTCAACAGACCACTCTTGGAGCCCACATCATTCACCTGAAGTAATACCTACCTCCTAATACATGTCAGAATATACAGGCACATCAAAATAGCCCTGGAAACATCTGGGGGATTGGGGAAATTAATACTATGCCCCTTGTGATGTATAAAAAGTTTGAGAGGCATGATTTCTGAGTAATTAATCATTGTATTAATTATGGCTAGCAAATAATTAATAAAAAGATGGTCATTTGGCATCTTTCTTTATCCAAAGTGCCTTTTGATGCTTGTATGCCCTTGGAAGAGTGGGTGTTCCCAACAGATGACAATCAACTCTGATTGGTTAACAATTAATGAGAAAAATGAATATTGCAATGAAGGTGGACCTATTCTAATGAGGGGTTGGGGGAACTTGTGATTTTGATTATGGCACTCTTACCCCCAGGCCATCCCCAGTCTTGGGCAATCTAGACAAAGGATCTTACCCCACCTCCCCACCCCCACCCCAGGCCAGAATTCACCTAGACTAAAATATCTTTACCTTTTGATAAGATCTAGACTTGCTTAGTTGGGTAAAGTCTGAACAAGATTGAGGAAAATGTTAAATCCAATCTCATTATCGGCCTTATTCTTCAGATACTGATTTGACCTAGTAGAGAATGAAGAAATAGGAAGGGAAGAAATCCTGAATCTCCCCCAATAGTAATTGTTTATTACTATAAGAGAGAAATAATAATTTTTCTCACCCCTATAAACCTTATTTGGGGTCACTATCTATTTAACCATAGCTCTGAATCCTTATATGGAATTTTGTGAAAAATCAAAAAATCAGCTCCTAAATTCACCTCCTGAAGAAAATGAGCTGAATACCATCGATAGAATCACAGGATTTTAGAACTGGAAGGGATTTATATCACTCTTTTCACATGTCTGTATCTTATCTCTACCCCAGCAGACTCCAAACTTCTTGAGGACAGGGATAGTAATAGCCAATACTTGATACATAGAGTATTTTTAAGGTTTGTAAATTACTTAGGTATACTATTTTATTTGATCCTCATACTAACAGTGTGAAGGTGGTGCTTTTATTATATTCGTTTTACAGAAAGTGTTGCTGAAAGAAGTTGTACTTTGCCTAGGGTCACAAAGTTAGTAAGTGTCTGGGATGGGGTTTGAACCTGGGAGCCTAAGTCCTGCTCTATCACTGCACCAGGCTGCCTTAAGCACAGGTCTCTGTATTCCCCTCAGTTTCTAGTTCATGTTGTTGCTATTATTGTTTTAACTAGATTGCTAATTTCCATCAATCAATAAGCATTTATTAAGTGCCTACTATGTGCTAGCACTGTGCTAAGTGCTGGGGATACAAAAAATAGTAAAGATGGTCCCTTCCCTCAGGGAGCTCATAATATAATGAGGGATACAACAAGCAAAGAAATATCTACAAACAAGCTATATGCAGGATAAATAGGAAGTAAAAGGCAGAGAGGAGGCACTAGAATTAAGAGGGGTTGAGAGGGGCTTCCTAGAAAAGATGAGATTTTAGTTGGGACTTAAAGGAAACCAGAGAAGTCTGTAGGTAGAGTTGAGGAGGGAAAGCATTCTAGGCATGGAAGACAGTGAGAAAAAATGCCAAGAGCTGAGAGATAGAGGGACTTGTTTGTGGTACAATGAGGAGGCCAGCATCGCTGGATCAAAGAGTACATTTTGGGGAGTAGGCTGTAACGAGACTGGAAAGGTAAGAGGGGCTGGGCTATGAAGGACTTTGAATGCCAGAGGCTTTTGTATTTGACCCTGGAGGTGAGAGGAAGCCACTATAGTTTATCGAGTTGGTGGAGTGACATAGTCAGACCTGCATTTAAGAAAATCACTTTGGTGGCTGCATGGAGGATGGAGTAGAGTGAGAAGATACTTGTGGGAGGCTGGCTCACCAGCAGATTATAGAAATTGGCCATTGCAATAGATTTCATTGGTATATGGAACTCCCAGTGATGAAACTCCCTCTAACAATGCAGATTTGCTCTGTGACTTTTAGTCTGAGAGAATTGCCCTGTGCATAGTTAGCATTCAATAAATAATTTGGTTGGCTGACAAAATAATTTCTTTCCTAAGTCTGAATGAGGAAATCTGAAAGAGTTCTCTTTTAAAATCTTACCATGTCTTTACCACTGTTTTTAGTCCAGAAAAGGACAATTTAGTAAATTATCTATTTCAGTGTACTCCTTGGAACACCTGTGGGTATAGCTACAACATAAACATCCTCTTCAAGAAAGAAGGCATTTTGTAGTTATGAGAGAACCAAATTAGAAGAATTAAGAATCCTGGGTTTTAGTCTTGGGTTTACCACTCACTAGCTGTGTGGCCTTGGACAAATAAATTAATCCTAGGCCTCTATTCAGTTATCTGTAACATGGGATGGTTAGTCTAGGTTATGTCTTAGGTCCTTTGTAGTTCTAACCTTCCTCTGGCTTCCAACTTATGAGTCCAAGAAGGCTGAAAGGGCCCCAAAAGAGTGATCTGCAAATACAAATAGTTTGGACCCCCACTCTATCGTAGTCATAGTGTGGATAAGCTAATTATTTAGTTTAGTTTAGTAAGAGCGAAGCTTAGAAAATACACAATTTTTGCCATCAAAGAGCTTATAGTCTAGATGGGAGATATGATACATACACAGATAATACTAATACAAAAGAACGCAGACATTGTCACATACATGTCACACACATGTAATGTGTATGGTCTGGCCCCATTCTCTCAGAAGCAACTGGAAAGTTCCTTGAAGGCAGTAGTTATTTTATATTGTCTATTTCTCCAGCAACTAGGAGATGGTTTAGTACACATTAAGCACAGGACAAGGGTGTCATGCAGAAATGTTAGATAGAGTTTAAAGGAATTTGAGTACCTGGCATATACATAAGGGTATGGAAAGGAAATTGAGAGTCTCTTTTAGCTCCTTGCATTGCCCAGAGCTGTACAAAGTTAAGAGAGGAAAGTCAAAGGACTAGAATTTGTTCCCTTGCAATAGCTCCCCATTGCTGCTGGCATCCCTTTTCTCCCTACATGCTGGTTCCCTGAGCTTTTAAAAGGAGGAACTAAGGAGACATCAGCTGCTGGGAGATATGTAGTTGAACCACAGTTCTGTTTGGTTTTCATAAAGTAGCTAATTCTTACTTCACAACACATACAAAGTAAATGCTAGATCATAGTATAATTAAACAAGGGCTTCTGCCAGGCTATGCTCTATATCATATGACCTGGGGTTCTGTGAGAAAGTTCTAGTGTTAGTATTGTTTTCCCTTCAAAAATAAATATGAAATTATGTAGATATTTAAAACACTTGGAGTAGCAATTTTTTCCAGTATGAAAATAAGCCTAATTTCCTTTGTTTTGCTCCAAAATTTCTCTAACCTCCCTTGTTTCAAGACTGAATGAGCAGCCCTGAAAAAGGCCTCAACAAGCTCTCATACCAGAATTGCTAGACCTCCCTTAATACCTCATACACCCCTTTGCTACCCAACTGGTCACTCAACTCTCACCTGTTGCTCTAAGAAGCTGCAGCATGAACAGCAGTCACACTCCAGTAAAACTGTCTAGGCAGATGGGCTAAACCAGGTTGAGGTTAACTGACTGACTTCAAACACATTGGTGAAGTAGAGGGGATGTCTACTCCAAGCATGTGAAGACCTCCCCCTGCAGAATATGCAGATAAGAACAATTTGTTCCCATGGCCATGAAGGCAGCTAAAGCAGACTCTATGGGGCTCTTAGAGCTCAATTAGATGTCAAAGATGCCAAGATCATCCACTGCATCTCAGGCCTTCCCAGTTGTTTTGACTTTTGTCCTACCACTGGACTTTGATGACTCTGGAAAAGAAAGTGAGGCTGACAACTTTGTACAACTCTGCCTCACTTCAATACAATTCATGTGCAAGTCATAACATCATACGTGATGCCACTGGTCCTCTTTGAAAATGAAGAGCAAACAACAACCACTTTTTATTGCCTAATTTCCTCTGTTGTTGCTATTCCAGCTTTTTACTTGCTGCTTCTCAGTTAAGTTCTCTGCCAGTGACTCCTTTTGGCATGGGGATGACACTGGGCTCCAGCAGGCTTTGCCAGGTGTAGTAGCAATTTAAATTTGAAGATCTTTCCCACCCAGTAATAAGCCATGTGATCTGCTTACATCACAGGAAGTCTAAGACATATGTGGTGGGAGGAGCTTCCTGACAGGAAAAGGAAGTTATGTCACAGGAAATGCACAGGGAGAGAGAGAGAGAGAGAGAGAGAGAGAGAGAGAGAGAGAGACAGAGAGAGAGAGAGAGACAGAGAGAGAGAGAGAGACAGAGAGAGCCGTAATGGCTGCTAGAGGCCATCCTCATGATTGTTAGAACTGAACAGGCTGACTTAGCTGTACTGTGAGTTTGTTTTGGGGAAGACCCCAGCAGGGGGTCAGAGAGGTTTTGGGATGGCGAATCTCCAGGTTACTATATTGTGTGTGGAATGTTTTACTGCTTTGATAGGCTGGATAAATGACCTGTGGGATATGATTCTCTGGTGTCTGAATAAAAGATTTACTTCTTCTGCCTTCTATGTGGAGAGTCTAGTATAGTTTGTGATGCAGAACCACATAGGCATTTTGACAATTATCATCTACATTGTTATTATTGCCTTACTGATACATTATTTGGTGACTAGGCGGATGGGATCACAAGGTATATGATCTCTATTTAGAGAGAGAAGGGCTTTAGAAGAAGAAATGGTTGTCCCAGGATGGGAGGATGTAACTTATTGCTCCCTAGCAAAGGAGCAAGGGAGTGTCTAAGGGCACTGGTCTTTATGAGGACTGGAAGCAGAAGCTGCAGAGTGGAGGACCTGGAGATTTGGAGCAATGTCTCAGAGAAGTTACTGTTGAGCTAGGAATGGGGATCACAAGAGCAATCTCTAGATTAGGATGGATTTTACTCACAGCCTATCATATTGTATGTGAATGCAGAGACAGACTATTAGGAGAGAGAGCTCAGGCTCAGATAGTTGCTGAAACATCTGAGAATGCTCAGCCTACACTACAGCAAGATGGAGAAACTCAAGTGGTAGAACAGCCGGAAGCTAACAGCCTTGTTGTAAATTCATCTAGAAGGCAGAGGGAGCCAAAGAGGTCAAGAATGCACCTTAATTCAGGCAAGGTCAAGCCTAGCAGTCAATATGGTTACCCTGGTAATGGGACAGAGAATCTAGACAGGAGGATACAATATCAGAACCTCAGACAACTGTATGAGAAAGTTAAAGGAGGAGGTAATGAAGACTGCTATTATGTTGAAGACTGCTATTATGTTGGGGAATGCTGAAGTTTATTATGAAACTCCCTTGGGAGTGTCTTATAGGAATCTGATCATTAAGATAGCACTACTTATAAACATGTGATTCTGACTTTGCTGATTGGAGAAGTAGGGAACTCTCCGAGGTGCTGGATAAGATTTCACAGTTAAGTGCCTTAGGAGACTGAGATAATAAATTTTCTTGGTAAAGAAGGTTATGTAGCCAGCAATTTCAATGTCAGAATATAATGACAAGGAAAGAGATGTTTACTGCTCTATTGAAAGCAGGGGAAGATTTTAGAAGGATAGATGGTATTCCAACTAATGAGCTATACAAAATGTACTGAGATAAGGGGCTTAATAGCAAATGGAATAGAGAAGTAAGAACTGTCTCTACAAATCCTACAGATCTTGAACCCTTGTCAAGTGAGTCACACCTTCAAGGAGACTAGGGAATAGGCCAAGCCACAGCTCAGATTAAAGAAACACCCAGTCGAGATTACAGACCTTATATTAATCTGACTATATATTAGAAGAATGGATCAAATACTGTAACTAGGGCATTGATAGACACTGGGGCAGAGGCCAGCTTGATTTATGAAAATCCTGACAAATTTAAGCATGGAACTTCTATTACCATCACAGGACTAGGAGGGGCTGAAATATTAGCCAAAGAAGTCAAACCAATGATGAAAATTGGACAGTTGCCTAAGAAAGAATATATTTTGGTCATTGTACCTATTCCTGAATACATCATTGGAATATATATATTGAAAGGCATGACTCTGAATTTGCCTGAGGGGAGATAGGAATTTACAGTAAGGAAGACAGGAATTAATACAGTTTTAGTGGGTAAAATAAAGATGGACCCAATCACTTTACCTGAACCTTCTACAGTAATTACTTTGAAGCAGTATCATGTGCCAGGTGGGCAAAATAAAATTGCCAATGCTATAAAGGAATATGTTGAAGCAGGAGTGTTAGGCCCTATAACCACTCAATGGAATAATCTTTTATGGCCAGTATGAAAGTCAGATGGAATGTGGAGAATGACAGTGGATTATAGACAATTGAATAAAGTGACTCCACTCTTGTATGCTGCTGTTACCTTACTAGAAATGATCTAGAAAATAGTATGTTGCCATACTACTTGTATGCTTACTGTTACCTTAATAGAAATGATCCAGAAATATGATGGGACTTGGTATGCAGTTATTGATTTGGCCAATGCTTTCTTTACAATCTCAATAGACTCCAAACAGTGGGACCAGTTTGCTTTCATGTGGCAGGGCCAACAATATACTTTTATCCAATTGCCACAAGGATATCTGCACAGGCCAATTATTTGTCATAGGATTGTGGCTGCACATTTGAATGAATTGAAGTTACCTCGTGTACAGCTTACCCACGACATAGATGATATATTGATATGGGGAGGAAATGTAAAAGAAGTGGAGAAGAGTTTGATATTTTTAACTGAGCATATGAAAAGCAAAGGATGGGAAATTAAACCTACAAAGATTCCAGGACCAGCTCAAATCGTGAAGTTTTTGGGTATACAGTGGAATAAAGGACTGTGAGAAATTCTCCCACAAACTATACAAAAGATTCAAGATTTTCCTATCCCCACCAATAAGAAAGAGGCACAAAATTTCACAGGACTGTTTGGATATCAGAGGCATCACATTCCACATCTTGGACAAATTTTGAAACCCTTATGTAAAGTTACCAGGAAAAAATATGAATTCGATTGGGGACTTGAACAGAGTAAAGCTTTTGAAGAAGCTAAAGTTGCTATACAATTCGCTTTGGATTTATGGCCTATGCAAAGTGGACTAGTGGAATTACAAGTGACTGTACAAGATGACTATGTGAATTGCAGTTTATGGCAGAAACAACAAAGCAGGAATGTACCCTTGGGATTTTGGTCAAGTGAACTACCTCATCTAGATTACAATCTACACCTTTTGAAAAGCAGTGGTTAGCTGCATTGGCTTTGGTGGAGACTGAACAGTTGACACTGGGCCTGGAATCTTGATTATGACTTGGGTAATGAGTACCCCAGCATCTCACAGAATTTGACATGTACAAGAGGGCAGCCTAATTAAATGGAAATGGTATATTCAGAATAGGTCAAAAAATAGGCAAAAGTGGAGTTTCTGCTCTATATGAATCCATAGCAAGCATAGACATTGATGGAAATGAAAAACCACTTGAACCAAGACAACGATTGGTACAATCCTGGATAAAATGGAATGATGGGCTAGGGGCAGAGCCAAGATGGTGGCTGGAAAGCAGGGACTTGCTTAAGCTCTCCCCCAGGTCCCTCCAAACACTTATAAAAAATGGCTCTGAACAAATTCTAGAACTGCAGAACCCACAAAATAGCAGAGGGAAGCAGGGCTCCAGCCCAGGACAGCCTGGATGGTCATGTGGTAAGGTCTATTGCAGGGAGCTGGGAGCTGAGGGGAGCAGAGCCCAGCATGGGCTGCACTCCAACCAACCAGATTGGGAGCCAGGTGGAACAGGCCCTAGATCCCTGAGTCAGTGAGCTGTGGCAGTTACCAGACTTTTCAACCCACAAATACCAAAGACAAAAGAGAAGGTTAGTGGAAAAAACTATGGGGACAGAGTAAAAGGAGTTCACAGTTTGGCCACTGCCCTGGGGGCAGTGGAGGTGATGCAGCTCTGAGGCTCCTTCCAGAGCTACAGCTGCAGTTGCTTCCAACCCCAGGCCCACCTCGTGGGAGGAATTAAGTGGCAGATCTGAGCAGGAGTGGAGAGCCATCTTAGATCAGAGTCGGGTCAGGGTTGGCTCTTCTTGGTGGAGGAGTAGCGGTGGTGTGGCAGAACTTGCTGTGTAGCTCTGAAAACAACAGTGCAGCCCCTCAAGCTTGGGACAAAGTACTCTCTACAAGCAGTCATACCGTGATGAAAAACTCAAGGGTCAAGTAAGTTGGCTGGGAACATGGCCAGATAGCAAAAATGGACTCACATTCAGACTCAGACTTTGGAATCTTTGGTGACAAAGAAGACCAAAACATATGGCCAGAAAAAGTCAACAAAGTCAAAGAGCCTACATCAAAAGCCTCCAAGAAAAACATGAACTGGTCTCAGGCCATGGAAGAGCTCAAAAAGGATTTGGAAAAGCAAATTAGAGAAGTAGAGGAAAAATTAGGAAGAGAAATGAGAGTGATGTGAGAAAACCATGAAAAACAAGTCAATGACTGGTTAAAGGAGACCCAAAAAATACTGAAGAAAACAACACCTTAAAAAATAGACTAACTCAAATGGCAAAAGAACTCCAAAAAACCAATGAGGAGAAGAATGCCTTGAAAGGCAGAATTAGCCAAATGGAAAAGGAGGTCTAAAAGACCAGTGAAAAAAAATACTACCTTAAAAATTAGATTGGAGCAAGTGGAAGCTAGTGACTTTATGAGAAAACAAGATATTATAAAACAGATCCAAAGGAATGAAAAAATGGAAGACAATGTGAAATATCTCATTGGAAAAACCACTGACTTGGAAAATAAATCTAGGAGAGATAATTTAAAAATTCTTGGACTATCTGAAAGCCATGATCAAAAAAAGAGCCTAGATATCATCTTTCAAGAAACTCTCAAGGAGAATTGCCCTGATATTCTAGAGCCAGAGGGCAAAATAGAAATTGAAAGAGTCCACAGATTGCCTCCTGAAAAAGATCCCAAAAAGAAAACTCCTAGGAATATTGTTGCAAACTTCCAGAGCTCCCAGATCAAGGAGAAAATATTGCAAGCAGCCAGAATGAAAAAAATTTGAGTACTGTGGAAACACAATCAGAATAATACAAGATCTAGCAGCTTCTACCTTAAGGGATCAAAGGGCTTGGAATATGATATTCCAGAGGTCAATGGAGCTAGGATTAAAACCAAGAATCACCTACCCAGCAAAACTGAGTATCATGCTCCAAGGCAAAATATGGATTTTCAATAAAATAGAGGAATTTCAAGCTTTCTTAGTGAAAACACCAGAGCTGAATAGAAAATTTGACTTTCAAACACAAGAATCAAGAGAAGCATGAAAAGGTAAACAAGAAAGAGAAATCATAAGGGACTTACTAAAGTTGAACTGTTTTGTTTACATTCCTACATGGAAAGATGATGTGTATAATTCATGAGACCTGAGTATTAGGGTAGCTGAAGGGAATATACATACCTACATGCATACATACATACAGATATGTGTGTGTATGTATGTATATATGCATGTATATATATAGAGACATAGGGCACAGGGTGAGTTGAATATGAAAGGATCATATCTGGAAAAAGAAAATCAAATTAAGGGATAAGAGGGGAATATATTGAGACAGGGAGAAAGGGAGAGACAGAATGGGGTAAATTATTTTGCATAAAAGTGGCAAGAAAAAGCAGTTCTGTAGGAAGGGGAGAGGGGGCAGGTGAGGGGGAATGAGTGAATTTTGCTCTCATTGGATTTGACCTGAGGAGGGAATAACATGCACACTCAATTGGGTATCTTACCCCACAGGAAAGAAGGAGGAAGGAGGTAAAAAAGGGGGAATGATAGAAGGGAGGGCAGATGGGGGGAGGAGGTAATCAAAAACAAACACTTTCAAAAAGGGACAGGGTCGGAGAAAATTCAATAAAGGGGGATAGGATAGGAAGGAGCAAAATATAGTTAGCCTTTCACAACATGAATATTGTGGAAGGGTTTTACATAATGATACACATGTGGCCTATGTTGAATTGCTTGCTTTCTTAGGGAGGGTGTGTGGGGAGGGAAGAGGGGAGAGAATTGGGAACTCAAAGTTTTAAAAACTGATGTTCAAAAAAAAGTTTTTGCATACAACTAGGAAATAAGATACACAGGCAATGGGGCATAGAAACTTATCTTGCCCTACAAGAAAGTAAGGGAAAAGGGGATGGGAGGCAATGGGGTGACAGAAGGGAGGGCTGACTTGGGAAAGGGGCAACCAGAATATATGCCATTTTGGAGTAGGGGGGAGGGTAGAAATGGGGAGAAAATTTATAATTCAAACTCTAGTGAAAATCAATGCTGAAAACTAAAATATTAAATAAATTAAATAAAAAAGAAAGCAAAAAAATGGAATGATGGATATAATGGATTGACTGAAGAACAGAAGAAACATGCATGGTTTACAGATGGGACAGCAAAATGCTTGGGACATAAAAGACATTGGAAAATAGTATCCTATAACCCATGTGCTAAGAGAAATTTGGAAAATACTGGGATAGGTGGAAGTAGTCAATGTGCTAAACTTATGGCAGTACATCAAGCTGTTAAAACAGAGAAGGGAGGACACTGTCATATATTCACTGATTTGTGGGTAGTAGCTAATGGGTTAGCTACATGGATGCCAATGTGGAAAAACAAAAATTGGGAAATTCATGGTAAACAAGTGTGGGGCAAAGAGCTATGGGAAAATGTGTGGGACATGTCTTTGCTTACTAATTTGTCAGTTTTTCATGTAGATGCTTACGTGCCCCTCACCACACCATAATGTGAGTACTATGCACATGCTGATCGACTAGCAAAGATTGATACTGAACATATTGTCCCTACACCAATGCCAACTGATGACCCAGTACCAGCAAAATAGATCCACCAAATGGCCGGATATTTAGGGGTCCAGGCCACACACCAGTAGGCACAAGATAGAGGTATTAGTATCTCTTATTTATTGTTAAAGCAAGTAACAGAGGAATGTCATACATGTTGATTGGAAAAGGAATGAACTATTCCTTGGGTAGTAACTGGAGAAATAGCAAGGGGAAAAGTTCCAGCCCAGATTTGGCAGATAGATTATATTGGACTACTACTTCAAGATAAAGGATACAAATTTATATGTACTTCTGTTGACATCTATTCAGGGGTACTAGTGGCTTGTCTTTATAAGAATGCAACCCAGAAAAACACCTGTAAAACTCTAGATATTATAAGTCTATATTACAGAGCCCCAATGCAGATTCGAAGTGACAATGGGTCACAAGAGTTATTGTGAATTGAACAATATAGAGTGGATATATCATATTCCATATTATCCACAAGCATCTGGTTTGATAGAAAGAATGAATGGATTGTTGAATTAACAGTTAAGAAAGTTAAGTTCTAATAATTCATATCAACATTGGAAAGATAATTTGTTCACTGCTTTATGTAATTTGAATAATAGACCATTAGGTGGAAGTACACCTCTGGCCAGAATGATGGCTGAATCTGCAAATTAGAAAGCAGCAGACACGTAAGATCCAAAATATTGAGTATTGGACTGTGAGGGAAGATGTCCCACCACCGTATCCAGGAATACCTGGTTTGGTAGGATGTGTTTAGAGAACTTTTGGTTGGATAGAAAAGAGATAAGAAAAATCTCTACTGGGATATGTATGAGAATCTCTAAGAATAATTTTGGACAAATATTACCTAAACCATGATTAGCAGCTCAGGAAATACATGTATTTGCTGGAGTGATAGATTCTAGTTATCAAGGAAAAATTATTGTGACACTCCAGAATTTATGTGAAAAACCTATACAGTTGTGTAAAAATGATAGAATAGTTCAATTGACTATTATTCTTTGTGAAATAATACCTCTTGTGAAAACTGACTCTCCTTCCACAATAACTATCAGAGGAAAGGAAGGATTTGGTTCTACTGATAGAATAACATTGGGAGCTAAAGCGTGGATTAAAACAGAAGCTGGACAATGTTCCAAAGGCTGCAGAAATTATAGCACATGGGAAAGACAATATTGTAAGAGTGGTCTACCCAGGAGAAAATGATTATGAAATTATATCCTTGACTCATGTATTCTAACATGAATGAGACTATGATAGTCTCTTTGTTTCTTTTGGGACTTTTGTCTATTAAATTTGTTTGTGAGATTTGTTTCCTGCAGGCTTAGTACCATCCACCTGCAGATGCCTCATTGCTTAGGCCAGATGTCACCCTCTGACATGTGTGGATGTCACCCCTGGACCTGTCCACGACTGTGATATATTATCTCTGGACCTGTCCATGACTGTGATGTGTCAACCCTGGACCTGGAGTCAACTAAGTTCCAGATGCCAGCTTGCTAAGGAACTGACCTCTCGAATAGGAGTCTTAATCTCTTGAGGCAGGGACAGGTCTATGTCCAATTTCAGCAGGAAGAAGCTTTGGAGGATGAGATCTTCTCCCCTTACACCAAGATTTAGAGTCCCATTCATTTGAGGGGGGAATGATGACATTGTTTTATATACTTTTCTTGTGTTATCCTATTATATTGTTGTGTAAAGTTCTGTTGACACCAGTTACTCCAGAATTCTCATTGCCCTATATAATGGATAAGAAAGATCTTGGGGCCAAAAATAATAGTAATTTAAATTTGAAGATCTTTCCCACCCATTAATAGGCCATGTGACCTGCTTACATTACAGGAAGCTTAAGACACATGTTGTGGGAGGAGCTTCCTGACTGGAAAAGGAAGTTATGTCACAGGAAATGGAGAGAGAGAGAGAGAGAGAGAGAGAGAGAGAGAGAGAGAGAGAGAGAGAGCGAGAGAGAGAGAGAGAGAGAGAGAGAGAGAGAGAGAGAGAGAGAGAGAGAGAGATGTTATGGCTGCCTTTGTGATTGTTAGAACTGAACAGGCTGACTTAGTGGTGCTGTGAGTTTGTCTTTGGGGAAGACCCCAGCAGGGGGTTAGAGAAGTTTTGGGTTGGTGAGGCTCCAGGTTGTTACATTGTGTATTGAATGTTTTTGGTTCCTTGCTGTTATGATGAAGTGAACTGACTGGATAAATGGCTTGTGGGATATGGTTTTCTCATGTCTGAATAAATAGCTTACTTCTTCTACCTTCTATGTGGAAAGTCTCATATACTTTGCAATACAGAACTACATAGGCATTTTGACAATTATCATTTACATTGTTATTATTGCCTTACTGATATAGCAGGTTCTATAGAGCTGGAAAGGCTTTGAGTAGGAGGAGTTTAATG
The DNA here is from genome assembly GCF_011100635.1 of Trichosurus vulpecula. Taxonomy (NCBI): domain Eukaryota; kingdom Metazoa; phylum Chordata; class Mammalia; order Diprotodontia; family Phalangeridae; genus Trichosurus; species Trichosurus vulpecula. The sequence goes on along the minus strand of NC_050575.1, from coordinate 229,265,362 downwards.
ATAGATTGTGTTTATCCATCAAGGTCTGGCACAGACAAGTTCAGAGAAGCTATCCTCCAAAGACTGGCCTGGGACTGAGGAAATCATTTGGTCACAGTCTCTCATGAAACTACCTCCCTTGACATAGAGGAGCCAAAATTGAGTGCTAGCATCAATGAAATAATGTATCTTAGAAGTATTGAAGTAGTGGGCTCTTAAAAAATCTTACTAAATTGATACAATTTTATTTTATATCAACTTCACCACTAAATATACCAATCTCTCTCCTATCCAATGAGTTATCCCTTGGGAAAAAAGTGAAAACATCATTCATCAAAACCAACTATACATTGGGATTGTACATACAATATTCTGTATCTATCATCCACCTCCATCTCTGTGAAAAGGGAGGAAGTTCCATCTTCTTAAGATTTTTCTAGGACCAAGTTAGATCTTTATAATTGCTCAGAATAAAATTTTGGTTCCTTTTTATTTTGTTTGTTTTTGTCTTACTGTAATCATGTCTATTATTTTCTTAGTTCTGGTTACTTTACCCTGCATCAGTTGATATAAATCTTTCCATGCTTCTCTGAATTCTTTAGCAACATTATTTCTTTTAAGGAACAAAAAAATTCTACTGCATTTATGTACCATGATTTGTTTAGCTGTTTTTCAATCCATGAGTGCTTACTATATTTCCAGTTCTTTGCTACTATAGCATGTGTTGTTTTATATATGTGAGACTTTCCTCTTTACCATTGACCTCCTTGTCATTGTACCTAGCAGTGGGCTCTTTGGATCAAAGGATTACTATCATAATAATTCCAAATTGATTTCCAGAACAGTTGGACCAATTCATAGCTCCACCAATCATGTATGTGTACCTGTATTTCTGAATGCCCTACAACATTAACTATTCCTACATTTTGTCATCTTTGCCAATTTTTGAGGTGTAAGGTAAAACCTCAGGGTAGTTTTGATTTACATTTCCCTTATCATTAGTGGCTTGGAGCAATCTTTTATGTGGCTGTAAGTATTTAAAAATTCTTCTTTGGAGAAGTATCTGTTCATATCATTGACATACATTAAGGAATGGTCTTTGGTCTTAGATGTTTGTGTTAATTTCTTACATATACTGTATATTGGACCTTTATCAGAAATATTTAAGGCAGATGCTTATTTCCTAGTTGGTACTTACCCTTCTTATTAGCACATTTTTTTTATGTGTCAAGTTCAGAAGGCTCAGACATGCCGAACTTTTGAATTGTTAAGAATTCTAGGCCATTTGACTTCATTGTCAGCTACCAAACAATTATCAGGGGCCCTAGCTCTTCAGAGAATATACATTCTAAGGATCCTATGATTGTACAGAAATATTTTTGGAACCAACTCCTCTTGGAGATTCCTCTCAGAGTCAAGGCAATCCTATCCAACATATATTTATTCAACCCTTTCTAACACATAATAATGATAATAATAATAGCATTTATATAGTGCTTTAAAAGTTACAAAGTACTTCAGAAATATTATCTCATTTTATCTTAACAACACTATTTAGGAGGGAGGTGCTATTATTTTCCCCATCTTACATGTAACCTTTGGTTCAAGGAGGCAAATCTGAGACAGATAGAGATTAACTATCTTGCCTATGGTCTCATAGCTAATAAGTGTCTGAGGCTGGATTTGAAAACAAGTGTTCCTGACTCCTGGTCCAGTGCTCTGGACAACTTAGCTGCCAGGCTCTGAGAATACAAGGGTAAAACAAAAAATAGTTCCTGCCTCTAAAGATTACAAGTAAGCCAGCCTCATTTTTTTTTTTTTGCTCCTTAGAGGAGTAGTTTGGCATGTAATTTTTTTCTTTTTAAAATGGGAAATTAGAGCTTGATATCTCACCTCATTTGCTATACTTGATTCTTAATGATTTGTAGTTGTTTGTCAAGATCAAATTCATTGAAAAAGAATGTAGATTTGCCACCATTTGGTTCATAGTCATTAAATCTGTGTAAAATTCCAGTTATGTCTTGTAGCTCTTTGCCCTTTGACAAGCTACATGCCATCTCCAGACCTTGGTTTCCTTCTCTGTAAAATGCCTGGACTAGAGTATCTGAACTTTAGAACCTGCTCTACTTTCATGTTCTGTCATTTTTTGAAAAGAGGTATGCTCTTAGTTCAGAAAGCAATTCCAGTCACTTCTCCCTTGTTATCTCTAAACCAACTGTAGAGCTATGAATATTTGACATTGTAATCAATAATTCTGCATTATATTAAGACATCAGCATTGCTGTTTCATTTTCTCTCATCTACATTTTAAACTGAAGTATTAAAAAGAATGTTTTTGTTTGCATGTTACAGAATTAAATTTTCTGTTTCCAGCATCCTGACAAATGGTTTGATAATTTACTGAGTTCCCCAAAGGCTAAGGAATAGTCATGCAAAAAGAGTTCAGTGACATATCCAGGAGGGAATTACTAATTTACAACTCTGTTGCTGTGCTGAAGTTTTCAGTCTTCCAGATGCTAATCACTTGGGAGTCCTGTTAATTAGCATAGTGGGGAGGCATTGGTCTTTTCTTGCCACCATTTTGAAGTCATTTTAGCCATTGCAACCAAACAAAAATATTAATGCAAAGAATTCCCCATACAAACTAGTAATGAAAAAGGGAATGATCTTATACCAAACATTATATTTACTGGTTTTCTTTTTAAATTATTTTAATCTTTTAGCAGGCAGGGATGGTGTATTATTCATCTCTATATCCTCCCCAGTGATTAACATAGTACTTTGGCAACATAAAAGAGTGGAATAAGAATGAGACTTGAAGATGGGAGATCTAGGTTCAACTGCTAATAAAGATTAGCCATTGTTTTAAACCTACAGCATTTGCCTCAGAGTCAGGAAGACATATTCAATAGAATAATTATTAATGACAAATGCTTATTGAATTCATCTACTTCTCTTGGTTTTCTCTCATGCCACCCTATTTTCTACCCCCCCTTTTTATTTTTTTAAAAGGTGAAATCACAGTTTTAAAGCTAGAAGAATCTTAGAGGAAACAAAATCTCATAGAAATAATTTATAGAAAGTTTTATTGTCATTTTTAAGTTGTGTCTGACTTTTTGTGACTTCATTTTGGGTTTTCTTGGCAAAGACAATGGAGTAGTTTGCCATTTCCTTCTTTAGTATATTTTTAAAGATGAGGAAACTGAGGCAAACGGGGTAAAGTGACTTGCCCAGGGTCACGCAGCTAGCAAGTATCTGAGGCTGCATTTGAACTCAGGAAGATGAGTCTTCCTGACTCCAGGCTCAGCATTCTATCCACTGAGCCACCTAGTTGCCCCCTTAAACATAGTAGTCACTTAAAAATAAGTATTTATTGAGTTATTAGGAATGAGTAATATGCCCAAAGTCACATGGAAAATTAGTGTGAGAGCCAGGACTAGTCTAGGAGTGAACTAAGAATGTTTAACAACTGGCTCTCTAAAAAAAGAGAAAAATACACAAGACATGATTTTAAGACTAATCTGCATTGTTGACATTTCACCATCACTTTCTTAAGTCTAGACAATCAACAAAGCAATATATTAAGCCCTGATTTGTAGCATTTGCTTATTTCTGAGGTGTAAATGCTCACACCAAAAATTTAATGATTATTTTTTCAGGACCCCTGACTCTAGTTCACCCCTGAGTGAGTCTCCCAAAGCCCCCAACTCCCAGTGCTTTCTACTGTAATACTATGTTATCATTTCCTGTGCTAGTCAAAGCTAGAGATTAATATCTTAATTAATATCTTATTCATAAGGAGATAAGGGCAAGTCATTCTTCCTATGTGACTGAATTCTCTAATACATAGTAAGTGTCTTAGAGAAGTCCAAAATGAACTACTATGTGTGATCTGAAAGGGAAGCTTTTAATGGATTGGTGTGTGTGTGTGTGTGTGTGTGTGTGTGTGTGTGTGAGAGAGAGAGAGAGAGTGAGGTAGGGTAGGGAGAGCACTTAAGGAATGTTTGCTGAAGGACTAGTATTTGAATCAGGTTTCAATAGATGGGTAGGAATTCAATAGGTGAGAAGTAGTGGGGGGACATCCCTAATATGGGTATAGAAATATGAGAGGGTGTTCCATGATTGGGGCAGGGTCTTATAGGGTGAAAGGGAGGGATGCAAGTGTAGACTAGTGCAGTATGACTAAAGTTTAGAGAGAGTAGAGGAGAATAACATGAAATAAGACTGAAAAGATAAGATCTTGAATGCCAAGTTGTTTTAACAATCTGGCTAGCAGCTGCTGTGGGAGTATAAAACCACCACCAACCAGCTCACAGAATGCTGCAAGCCTAGTTCCTGTTGATCTGCTTTACTAAGGAAAACAACGTTAAGGGGTTAACAATCTTATTTTAATCCAACATACAAATATCATTCACTTAGTTCAGGGGAAAAAGCCAGCACCCTGAACTTCAGAGCAAATACAATTAAATTACAGACAGACCAAATACAATTCGTAGTTACCAACATCTGAGTTCAGCCGGGGAGCTTGACAACGGCTGGCTCAGAGTCACGCGTCACTACTGCTGCAGCTCAGAGCTCTGAAAAAAGGAAGCCAACCTCTGGTTTTATATCTTTTTCAGTCACACATGCGACTCACCCAGGTGACCTAAAATCGTCACAAAAATGCGACTTAAACCCACGTGGTCTAAAAGCCTCTTACATCACAAACATATCACTCAAACCCATTTAAACTAGGCTTTCCCTTGAGGAAAGAAGGTCATCAAGGACTCCTAATTTAATCAAGGAAATAAAGGCCAAACTATTCAAGGTCACATCATTGAATTAAGCGCTAAGAGCCCATTTTGATTGCCAATACGCAAGTGAAGTAGTTCGAATTTTACTAGCAGGTAAAGTGGATCAGTGGGGTGGCATGACCAGATCTATACATAAGAAAGGTTATTCTGGCTGAGAGATGGGAAGATGAAGATCATTGTAACATAGCATGGGCAGAGGCAGTAAGATGGCATAATGAGGAAACCATTGTACTTGGAGCCAAGTTCTTTTTTTTCATTAGTTGAAGGGATTTTTATATGGCCTAATGACAATATAAAAAATTAGAGATATGGTTCATATTCTAGTTAACAAAATTAACCAAGAACATGTAATGATTTAATGTTGCATACTTCTGCTCCAAAGGATCCAAAGCAGATTCTAAGTATAAAATTAACCTGGTTTTTCATAGTCCAAAGCAATGTGGTTCAGATTAAAAGTGACCATGCTAATTTTCTCTGTATCACTCCAATTTTAGTATATATGCTGCTGAAGCAAGCACTTGGAGCCAAGTTCTAATCCTGCCTCAGACACTAGCTAGATGACTGTGGGTAATGTGTTAATCCTCCCTGTGCTTCAGTTTCTTCTGTAAAATGGGAATAAAAAGCAATTGTTATAAGGGTTGAATTATATAATATATGGAAATAGCTTATCAAAATTTAAAGTGCTATTTAAATGGTACCAATTATTATTGGCTTCATTCAATTAATAATTAAATAATGAACAGTCAGTAATTGGCCCATTATATGCCTCTTAACCTTATGGTTCCAATGCTCCCAGGTCCTCAGAGGGGAACAGAGATAATGATTTTCTCATCCAGCTTCCTTAGGGGTTGTGAGAATTAATTAATATGATTTGCAAACTGGAAAGCCAGCTAAGTGCTAGAGAAATTTAGCAAAACAATAACAAAAATGAGTGTCTAGGTATTTCACTTCCAGTGTTACTCAAAACAATCAAGTGGGGCCATTAACAGACCTTAAGTAGCTGAGCTAGTTTAATGAGACATGTGGAGAACTTGAAGAAGGTACAGAATGGAGCCAAAGAAATAATGATAGGCCTGGAAAACAATTCTTCCGGAAGATTATTTTACCCAGGGAGGCAGAGATCTCATTCAAGAATATAAAGTATTATAACCCAGGTGGTAATAATTGCCTTATGGTCAAGCTATTCCATGAAGTCTTTCCTGATGCCTCTAGTTCAGTAATATCTCACTCCTATGATCTCCTAAAGAGGAGGCATTATTTAACTTAAATGGACAGAGATCAACGCCCTTCAAGTACATAAAATACCGTAACTCAGTTAGTGGTGTCTTTAAAGTCAAGGTCAAGTGGCATCTGCTCTAGGAAGCCTTCCCTGAGGCCTCCAGTTCACAAGGATCTCTTATTCTTCGGAGCTCCAAAAAAACTTAATATTGGCACCACTTACCCAATACTTAAATAAACATTCAACATCATTGAAAAAAATTTAAAAAATCTTTATTAAGAACAAACCACATGTAAGGCTATGTTTTAGTGAATTAATGACTTTGATGGGACTGTGATCTCACTGGCGTGAATGATTCCTCCATTGGTAATAGACTGTAATGCCTTCTCATCTTGTTCGATTATTGTCCATATCCTTCCATAAATCCTCCAGAGAAGATCTATCTAATACCCTGGAGATCCTAGGTTCAGTTTGTCAGGTAGATTATAAATTTATTGGTTGTTGAGTCAAAATCTCTTAAGAGTACAAAATTAGCGTTTGTTGATAGCCTAAAAATTATGATTCTTAGTTCCCTCTGTCTCTTTTCTGCCACTCTTTATGGAATTAGAAGTGGGATATCATTAAAAAAAAACCTAAGGGTCATTTTGCACTTATATCTATTTTTGTGGGGTGCCCTACCAAAATCCTACTTCAAAAATCTCATAATGATTTGTTGTTACGTTCTCAAGGAATGTACTAGTGGATATTAGATATATATTCACATTCACACTGGTCTGTTCACACCTTGACCTTTTATCAGGTCTGCTTGACCTCTGACTTCACTGCCTGTATGACTTTAGGTAAATCACTTAAATTCTTTTGTTTTCAGTAAGGAGGTCAACTACATGATCTTTAAAGCCTCTTTGGACTTGAAACCAATCAATCCATTAACAAGATTGGTCAAGTATGTACCATGTGCCAGGCACTGTGCTATAACCTCTTGACACTTTTGCTACACCAGTGGTGGGCCAAAACCATTTTTGGCTCATGAACTGTACAAAAGAAAATAGAAGGCTAAATTTGGACTGGGGCTATAGTTTGCTGACACTGGTCTTAAACAGCATACTGGAGGCTATAAAATGTGCTCTTCAGAGAAACATCTGATATGGCTCTCTAATATTGCTCCATGGGAGAGTATTAGGACTTAGATTTGCACACAATCTTGGCACTCAAAGTATAGGTGGAACTTGTCTTTCTCTGCCTCTTGCTATATTTTTAGAAGTCAGGGATCACTCACAAGCAACCAGAACTCCAACCTCAGACTTCCCCACAAGCTTTACCAGAACTTCACCTAGCTGCTGACCCAGAAATATGAGAAATAGAACCCAAACACTACACTAAAGTATTGAAGTTGGATTTTAGTTCAGGAGATCTGATTTCTCATCTCAATATTTTTATAAAGATACTCCATGTCCACATCTAGGGCCTCCTCAACAGAACAATTAAAAGAGAACAAGCAAATGTCCATAGCGGACCACATCTTCACAGTCACACAACTGATTAAAAGGCCCACAAAATGGGGATCTGCCATATTCATTGATTATTGATTTCAAGAAAGCATTTCCTTTACTCAATAGATGATGTCTTTACTCAGACATGATGTCTCTCATACACAATCAGATTTATATTAGAGTCTCTGAAAGATGATAGCTTGATTTAATAATGCTTGAGTTATTGGCATTCAGTTAGGTGTTAAAGAGGGAAACATAAGTTCACCAAAGGTGTTTGCCAGTATAATGGTCATGGGAGATGTCTGGTGTAAGATGAAGACAAAAAGAGTTCCTGCTATTATTGAGGTCCTTCAAATATCTGTTCAGAGGTCACATATGAATTACACAAGTCCTGTAAATGCAGAACTTTCTCAGAAACACCCGCAACAATGCAAAATAGATTATTCCAAACATCCACACTGGAAGAACAGAGTGCATGAAAAACACATACACAGTTGGACAAGAAGCCCATCAAATTAGTCTATTAATAAGTGTATCTTGGATACCTGTTAATTATGTGGATATGAATCTAATCTGTAGAATGTGACATTTATTACTTAGATCCTTTCTTGAATGTATTCTATATCCCAGACCCCAAGCAGTATAGAACTGAATGAGAACCACATAAGACCCTCAGGGAAACATAAGTAACACACACATTCTGACTGACTAGTTTAGCAGATGGGGCCACAAACAATAATACTAGGAAAGAAAGGAAGGGAAACCCCCAAATTACCACACCCAAAGTCACTGAAAGTTTATTAGGGTTTTACCTGCCTGTCACTTCCTTTCTCATATACTGTACTGAAGTTCTCACGAGGGTTGGACCAATCTCACCTTAAGATAGGCAAACACTGAAGATAATAAGAAGCTGACTCAAATATCTACTCAATATGAGTGGATCTCCACAGCTTGTATCAAATGTATAACCTCTGCTAAATCTCTCTGCCCTTTTTCTTTATTAAAATCTTGACCCTTATCATTTCCACCAGCCCAGGCTAGCCATCTGTTTGTTTTCCACCTGGGTGTACTGATTTGAACTATCTCCATTATGTCCTGCAATGGGTACCTTTCCTCCCTTCCCTTCTCACCTCTTCTACCTCTCATTAAATTGTAAATCTCATGAAGGTAGGGGCTGTCTTTTTTTGCTTGAATTTGTATATTTTTATTCGCAGAACTTAGCCAAGTGCCTGGCACATAGTAAGCAGTTGATAAATATTGAGTGACTGACATTTATAGTGAATGATATGTGTGATCTCCCTCTACACTTATAACTAAAGGAAAAATATGAAGGATAATGATGTCGGACCAGAATCAGATAGGAGGAAGAGTGCTGACTGCAGTTTATCTTCTGATACACACACACAATATAGATATCTATGTCTATATCTATGTCTTTCCATCTATCTATCTATCTTACGTCTGTCTGTCTGTCTTTCTATCTATCTCTATTTTTATCTCCTTTTTATTTGTCCACTTCTTGTTGTTCAGTCATTTTTTTAAGTTGTGTCTGATATTCTGTTACCCCCTTTGGAGTTTTCTGGGCAAAGAAACTGCAGTGGTTTGCCATTTCCTTCTCCAGTTCATTTCATAGATGAGGAAACTGAGGTAAACAAGGTTAAGTGAATTGCCCAGAATTACATAGCTAGTCAGTGTCTTAGGGTATCTTCCTGACTCCAAGCCTGGCACTCTATCCCCTGCACCATTTTGCTGCCCTGAGTGATCCTATATTATTTCATTATATTTGAATATCACATTTGCTCTGGCTGTCTTCAGCGAATGGTCATCTACTTTGTTTACAATTTTTAGCTACCACAAAAAAAGTACCACTATGAATATTTTTCTGTTTAACTAAGTTCTCTCATTTTGTAGCTAAGAAAACTGAAATTTCTTGTACTGAATTCCCTTGGTGCGTAGGGTGAGAAGAAAAGCAGAAAAGCAACAGTGGCAGCTCCTGTTTGCGGAGAGAAGATGAAGTTGGGAAGTAATGTAACGTATTGGGTTTGAAGTCAGGATTCAAATTCTAGTTGTTACTTTAAAATTATGTGACCCTGGGCAAATCATTTCTTCTCTCCCTTAGAGCTGGAAGGAACTTTAAAGATCATCTAGTCCAGGGATGGGGTACCTGCAGCCTCGAGGCCACATGTGGCCCTCTAGGTCCTCAAGTATAGCCCTTTGACTGAATCCAAATTTCACAGAATCCAGACTTCACAGAACAAATCCTAAGGGGATTCCTCACAGGTTCCCCACACCTGAATTCTGGTCCAACCCCCTCATTTTGCAGATGAGGAAACTGAGGCCCAGAGCCAGCTAGCCAGTAAAGAGTATGAGCTACTTGACTTTTAAGTCAGGAAGATCTGAGTTGAGTTTGAATTCTGCCTCAAACACTTACCGTCTGTGTGAACCCAAGCAAGTCACTTAACATCTCTCAACATCAGTTTCCTCATCTGTAAAATGGAGATAATAACACCTCACTGGGTAGTTGTGAGGATCAAGTCAGTAACATATGTAATGTGCTCGGCACACCTTAAAGCATTATATTAATATCAGCTGTTATTAAAAGTGAGCAAGGGGTAGAGCTGGGATTTTTTGAAGCCAGGTCCTCTGATCTTAAACCCTGCACTTTCTGTTGTTTTGCACTGCACACTCAACTCCCAGGGGGTTGGACTAGATGACCCTTCAGGCCTCTTCCTATTCTAACTACTGTGATCCTGAGCAAGGAAGCAGATGCACATTCCTGTTTCCGGCTCTAGTGACAAGATAGCCCTGGCACCTTCCCAACCATTCTGGATGGATGCCCATGTTCAGAAGTAGAAACAAGCAGTCCCAAGGATGCATTGGTGGTGACTGATCTTTCCTAGGACAAAGCGTCCATCCTCTCTACTAGAACACAGTAGCAGATGGTCTGAGTCAGGCATGCTCTAGTCCAGATTGTCATCAAGTTTCTCCTGAAGATACTGCCATGGATGTTCATTACCCCTGCCTTGGGGAACAGGAGGTCATCATGTCACTTTACATTTGCCAATTCCTTTATTTTCTTTAAAGCAGTTACACAGACATCATCACATAAGATCTTCACAATAACCTTGTGAAGTTGTCAGGGAAGGTTCAAAGCATTGCAGAGTAGCAGAACTACTTTAGAAGCACAGAATTTCAGAGTTAGAGGGTCTGTCTAGTCTAGCCCATCCTTGTAAAAGTGAAGTGCCTGAGGGAACCTGACAGTTTAAAGCGCAAGTCTGGTCTGACTCTTTGTGACCCCATTTGGGGTGTTCTGGGCAAAGATACTGGAGTGATTTGCCATTTCCTTTTCTAGTTCATTTGACAGATGAGAAAACTGAGGCAAACAGAGTTAAGTGACTTGCACAGTCAAGCATCTAGTTAGTATCTGAGGGAGGCCTGATTTGAGCTCAGGTCTTTCTGACTCCAGGCCTGGTGCTCTATCCACAGCGGCACCTATCTGCCCCATAGGACACAATAAGGTCAAAGCAAAGGCATTTAATGAAATGGCATGGTAATACAAGTAGCAGTGAATCATTTCTCTTCATAAACTTAGTTTACACTCACAAAAACATACACCATCATGGGGAAAGTTGACATATGTAGGAAACACATGTGAACGCAAAAAGAAACAGTTTGTATGAAAAAGATTTGGGGATTTAATGGATTACAAATTTAATATGAGCCAACAGTGGCATGGTATTGCTGCCACAATAGCTTGATTTTAGATTGCATTAAGAAAGGTATAGTATTCAGTACCAGGAAGGTAATAGTTTCTTTCTATGCTGCCCTCATGAAACCACACCCTGGAATATTGTGTTCCATTCTCAGTGTCACATTCTTGGAAGGACACTTGGAAAGCATCCAAAAAAGGACAACCAGGATGTCGATGGAGCTTGAGATAATGCAGTAAGAGAACTGATTGAAGAAGTGGAATGTTTAGCCTGGAGAAGAGATGACTCATGAAAGGACATGATGGCAGATATTTGAAAGATTGGCTTTGGCCTCAGAGGAGCAATGGTAGAAGTTTCAGAGAGGTAAATTTATGCTGAATATAAAGGAAAACTTCTTAACAATTATATCTGTCCCAAACTGGAATGGGCTGCCTCATGTGGTATTGATACCCCCTCACTTCAGGCAAAAACTGGTGACCACTTCTTAGGTCATCCCCTTCCCAAGTTGTAGAAAGGATTCTCATTCAGGCATGGGTTGGATGTGATGGCTCCTGAGATTTCTTACAACTTTGAGATTCTCTGATTCTGTGACCAGGGTTCAAATTTTCTTTTGAGACTTACTAGTCATATGGCTTTGCAAATCCCTTCTTACCCTCTCTGGACCTTATCTTTCTCCTCTATAACATGAGAAAGTCAGATTAGAAGATGATCTTGAAGGTACATTTCAGTTTTAAGTTCTGTTCCATTCAGAACTTTCATGTGAAGTGACTTCACAAATCAGCAAACTTTGTGTGGTCGTAGGAGTAATGAGGATGGTAAAGGAAGTGCCCAGCAAAAAACCACATTCTTACAGAATTTACAACTACTTAATTTTTCATATTAATTAAGTTAATTAATTTTAAGAACCAAAACCTCACACAGTTGGACTATTCTCTAGAGTCCTTATTTTCCTGCTCTCTTTCCCAACTACACTTTTGATCTAGTCACGTCCTATGCCTAGAATGCATTCTCACCACTACCTTCACCTTTACTGGGAGTCTCCATCTATTAAACTCCTTCCCTTCTCCCAAGGCCAAACTCAGATGCCACTTATACCATAAAGCTTTTTCTGACTTCCATAGATGAAGGTAACCTCTCCCTCCTCATCTTTCTCGAAGTACTTTGCCTTATTTTCTTCAAGCCTATGTCACTCTCTGTTGTATTAGTTATTTGGATCCATGTCCTTCCCTACTTTTAATTATAAACCTCTTGTGGGCAGGGTCTTTGCCCTGTTTGTGTATCCTGAGCAGGGTACTTAATACTTGTAATGCTTAATAAATGACTCAGTGAGCTCCTGTGAACAGTTTGTATCATAGTTATCTTTAATCCTCAGAATTTAGCAAAGTGCCTTGCACTCGTTAGCTGCTTAATATATGTAAGAAACTAGAGGCAATTGCTGCTGGGATCAACAGGGGCTTAGGACACCCACTTTTCCTGTTCTGTAACTACCCATAAAGTTGTGTCAGGTTCACTGCTGTGTACTTGCTTTACAATAAGGAAATTAAGTTCTGAGAGCTTTGTTCCACCCCACCTCAGTTAAAAGGGAAATTTGCTTTAAATAGAGTTGTCAATGATAGAAATTGGTATGTGCTCTAATCTAGGGTCTTTCTCCAGAAAGGGGGAAGACTTAAAACAAAGATACTCAAACATAAAGCAGGTTTGAAACAAGAGCTATTTCCACACAAAAAAGAATGCTGAACAATAAAAAAATACAAGAATGATTAGGACAGAATCCAGTAGCATAGGGAGGCCAATACTCAAGACTCATGGGAATGTCTGAAGTACTGCTAATTAGCCATTTTGGATTTCACTTATACACTGGTTTTATCTAGTTAAATACCAGTTGGGATCTTCCTTCACTCTTTGATGCCATTGTCTTCCTTCACAAACCCAGTCCTGCTACTGTTCCTCCAATGAATGGATTAAAGAAAAGGAGGAATTAGACATATCTGGTATAAACCCTGCTGGTTGAATCTATATTCCTGAGAAGTTCTTGGTCTTACCAGAATGCCAAGACCTTCCAACACCTCTCAGAACCACATCATGTCTTCTCAAAAGCTGCTTCAGAGAGACTTGTCAACCAGAAGATACGTATTCCTCAACTAAGTATTGCCCCCTGCTGTCATCAAATTTTTTTTTTGCTCATCTACCTATTGGAAGGATTCAACTAAACTCTGAGCCATATATATACATATATATATATATATATATACATACATACATACACATACATATACACACATACATATATATACACACACACACACACACACACACACACACACACATATATATATATATAGCCAGAAGTAGGCAAAGGATAGCACCCTATGCTAAGATTTCTCCTTATTCTCCTTGGGATAGGCAGAGAAAAATCTGCATTTTGGGGGTGGTGATTGATGGTTACACCAGCATTGAATTGAATTGAAATGAATTGAATTTTTTTTTAAATTTCTTTATTTATTTTTAGTTTACCACGCACGGTTCTACATAGTTTTGAGTTCCAGTTTTTCTCCCCTCCCTCCCCCCTCCCTCCCCAAGACGGCGAGCATGTAGTGCACCTCGATCTGTATTCAAACTTCGCAATTCTTTCTCTGGATGATAGCATTCTCCATCGTGAGTCCCCTGGAGTTGTCCTTGCCCCTTAGGTTGCTGAGAAGAGCGCAGTATGTCAGGGTTGGTCCTCACGGAATCCATATATCTGTGGCTGTGCACAACGTTCTCCTGGCTCTGCTCCGCTCACTCAGCATTATGTCGTGTAGGTTTTTCCAGGTTGTTATGAAGTCTGCATCATTCCCATTTCTTATGGCACAATAGTATTCCATCACCTTCATATACCACAGCTTGTTCAGTCATTCCCCAATTGATGGGCATCCCTTTGATTTCCAATTCTTGGCTACCACAAAAAGAGCTGCTATAAATATTTTTGTACATATGGATCCTTTTCCCGCTTGTGTGATTTCTTTGGGATACAACCCTAGAAGTGGTATTGCTGGGTCAAAGGGTATGAACATTTCTATAGCCCTTTGGGCATAGTTCCAAACTGCTCTCCAAAATGGCTGGATCAGCTCACAACTCCACCAGCAATGCAACAATGTTCCAATTTCCCCACATCCTTTCCAGCATTTATCATTTTCCTGTTTTGTTATTTTAGCCAATCTGACAGGAGAGATGTGGTATCTAAGAGTTGTTTTGATTTGCATTTCTCTAATCAGTAGTGATCCAGAGCATTTTTTCATATGCCTATAGATAGCTTTAATTTCTTCCTCTGAAAACTGCCTGTTCATATCCTTTGACCATTTCTCAATTGGGGAATGGCTTGTATTCCTATATATTTGGCTCAGCTCCCTGTATATTTTAGAAATGAGGCCTTTATCAGAGATACTAGTTGAAAAGATTTTCTCCCAATTTTCTGCTTCCCTCCTAATTCTTGTTGCATTGGCTTTTTTTGTACAAAAACATTTCAATTTGACATAATCAAAATTATCCATTTTGCATTTTGTAATGCTCTCTATCTCTTGTTGGGTCATGAATTCTTTACTTTTCCACAAATCTGATAAGTAAACTATTCCTTGCTTTCCCAAATTACTTAGAGTATCAGCTTTTACTCCTAAATCATGAACCTATTTTGACTTTATTTTGGTATATGGTGTAAGATATTGGTCTATGCCCAATTTTTGCCCTACCATTTTCCAATTTTCCCAACAGTTTTTGTGAAATAGTGAATTATTAGCCCAGAAGCTGGCCTCTTTGGGTTTATCAAAGAGTAGATTGCTAAACTTGTTGATTTCACCTACTTGTGTACCTATCCTATTCCACTGATCCACACCCCTGTTTCTTAACCAGTACCAGGCAGTTTTGATGACTGCTGCTGTGTAGTACAGTTTAATATCTGGTGTGGCTAAGCCACCATCTCTAGCATGTCTTTTCATTAATATCCTAGATACTCTAGACCTCTTGTTTTTCCAAATGAATTTTGTTATTATTTTGTCCAGCTCAGTAAAAAAATTTTTTGGTAGTTCGATTGGTATAGCACTGAATAGATAGATTAATTTAGGTAAAATTGTCATTTTTATTATATTAGCTCGGCCTAACCATGAGCAACTGATATTTCTCCATTTATTTAGATCTGATTTTATTCACGTGAAAAGTGTTTCATAGTTATGTTCATATAGGCCCTGGGTTTGTCTTGGCAAATAGACTCCCAAATATTTTATAGTGCCTTCAGTAACTTTGAATGGAATTTCTCTTTCTATCTCTTGCTGTTGGGCTTTGTCAGTAATGTATAGGAATGCTGAGGATTTATGTGGGTTTATTTTATATCCTGCAACTTTGCTAAAGTTGTTTATTATTTCAAGTAGTTTTTTACTTGATTCTGTAGGATTCTCTAGATAAATCATCATATCATCTGCAAAAAGTGATAATTTAGTTTCTTCTTTTCCTATTCTAATTCCTTCAATTTCTTTTTCTTTTCTTATTGCTACAGCTAATGTTTCTAGTACCAAATTGAATAATAGGGGTGATAATGGACATCCTTGTTTCACCCCTGATCTTATTGGGAATGCATCTAGTTTATCCCCATTAGAAATAATGCTTGTCGATGGTTTTAGGTAGATGCTATTTATAATTTTGAGGAAGGTTCCACTTATTCCTATGCTTTCTAGTGTTTTTAATAGGATTGGGTGTTGTACTTTATCAAAGGCTTTTTCTGTGTCTATTGAGATGATCATATGTTTTCTGCTAGTTTTGTTGTTGATATGGTCAATTATGCTAATAGTTTTCCTAATATTGAGCCAGCCTTGCATTCCTGGAATAAATCCTACCTGGTCATAGTGTATTATTCTTTTGATGAGTTGCTGCAATCTTTTTGCTAATATTTTATTTAAAATTTTTGCATCAATATTCATTAGAGGAATTGGTCTATAATTTTCTTTCTCTGTTTTAACTCTACCTGATTTGGGTATTAGTACCATATTTGTGTCATAAAAAGAATTTGGTAGGACTCCTTCTTCACCTATTTTCCCAAATAGTCTACAAAGTATTGGAATTAGTTGTTCTTTGAATGTTTGATAGAATTCACATGTAAAACCATCTGGCCCTGGAGATTTTTTCCTAGGGAGTTCATTGATGGCATGCTCAATTTCTTTTTCTGATATGGGGTCATTAAGAAATTTCACTTCCTTCTCTGTCAGCCTGGGCAGTTTATGTTTTTGTAGATATTGAAATGAATTGAATTTAATCAGCCTTATAATTCACCTGGTCCTATCAACCAATGTAGGAATTGTCTCACTGTGGCATATCAGATAAAATGAAAGCCACTGTAACTACTAAGGTGATTTCAGGTATCAATCAGCAGGTGAAGGATATCTTCAAAATGATATCCAGCCCTATGAACTTCCAAAATATAGGGACACAAATATAAGAAAACTCCTACTCTTTGGTTCAGTAATTTTACTTTGGGAAATAGATGCCACACCTTTCTGAGCCTCAATGGCCTCTTCCTTATTATACTCTTGATTTAGTGGTTAAATTGTACTTGATATTAGTAAGCACAGTACTAGCGGTAATGGCCAGTGATTGATTTACTATAGAATTCCATGGAGCAGAGTGGAGGAAATGGCTGAGCTAGTATATAGGAGGATGGGAGAGGGCTGGTGGATGCAGAGATAAGATAACCTTCATTTAAAAAATGTATTTTATTTTCAATTCATGGAACAAAACAAGCATTTCCATAACATAGTATAATAAAAAAAATAATTGCACATGAAACTACAAATCTATCATGTACAACTTGCTATTCCCTCCAAATATACAACAAAGTTATCATGTAAATTTCCATTTTTTAACCTTTTTTCTCTCCCTCTACCCTAGAGATGACTATCATTAGACACAAATAGGTATATGCGTGTATGTGTGTATGTATATATGTATGCATATAATATATATGTATATGTTTGTATATATACACATATATGTATGTGTATATATGTGTGTGTATACAAAATTATTCTTTACATCTATTTATTAATTCATTCTCTGGATGCAGATAGTACTTTCTTTGTATGTCCTTTTTAAATAATTGTATATTTATAATAGTAAAAATGACTTGTTGCTCAAAATCGTTCTTAAAACAATGTTGCTGTTACTGTATACAATTTTTTTTGGTTCTACTCATTTTGCTCTTCATCATTTCATGTAAGTCTTTCCATGCCTTTCTAAGATGAATGAGATCATCATTTCTTATAGCTCAGTAGTATTCCATCACAGTCATGCACCGCAACTTGTTCAGCCATTCCTCAATCAATGGAGAACCCTGGAATTTCCAGTTCTTTGCCAGCACAAAGAGAGCTGCTATAAACATCCTGTTCACATTCAAAGTTACAATTACTGTTTCTGAATTTCTCTCCATATAATTTTTACTCACTATTTTCTTTCTCAACCTCTCTTTTTACCCTCTCCCTGTTACCTTATGTTCTCTCCCTATTCTTTCACCCAACCACTTCACCCACCCCTCCAAGAGTCCCCTTTATCTTCTTCCCTACCCCCCAATCTCAATCCACAACTCCTCCAAAAGTTGCCCCATCCTCTCCCCCACTGTCCCAAATCCCAATCCACATACTCTTCTCAAAGTCCCCCCCCAACTCTATCCCTCAGTTTTTTCACCTCTCCACATGTTCAGAAGACTTGTACACACTTTCAGATGTACATATTGTTTCCTCTTCAACCCAGATAAGAGTAAGGTTCCAACATTACCAGCCCCAAATCCCTACTTGCTTCCTCTATATTCACACCCCATTTTTATAATATAATTGCTATCTTTTACTTTTTCCTACCCGATTTTGTTTTTTAGAATCATCTCATCATACACAAGTCAGACCCAACCTTTCTTTCAAACTACCTTAGCAGTGATGATAGTTTTAAGAATACTGATAGTATTTTTTATATGTAATAAGTAAACAGTTTGACCTTAATGAATGCCTTATAAATCAACCTTTAATGTTTTCTTCATATCTCTTCTATATCTTTTATATCAAATTTCCATTGAGTTCTG
Organism: Trichosurus vulpecula; assembly: GCF_011100635.1. Taxonomy (NCBI): domain Eukaryota; kingdom Metazoa; phylum Chordata; class Mammalia; order Diprotodontia; family Phalangeridae; genus Trichosurus; species Trichosurus vulpecula. The sequence continues at coordinate 229,247,081 of NC_050575.1, read as the reverse complement.
GTCTTTTCACTACAAAAACCTGAAAGTCAGTCAAATGTCCATTTTTTTTTTCCATTCAGGATTATACTTAATTTTTCTGGATAAATTATTCTTGGGTACAACCCCAGCTCTTTTGCTCTTTGAAATATAATGTTCTAAGACTTATGGCGTTTAGAGTAGAAGCTGCTAGGTCTTGTGAAACTCTGACTCTATTTCTGTAGTATTTAAATTGTTTTTTTTCTTGTTGCTTGCAACATTTTCTCTTTAACCCAGGAATTCTGAAACTTGGCTATGACATTCCTGTGAGTTTTCCTCCTAGGATCATTTTCAGGCGGTGAATGGAAGATTTTTTTTCCTATTTCTACTTTACCCTTTCGCTCTAGAACTTCAGGACAATTTTCCTCAATTATTTCTTGTATTATTGTATCCACATTATTTTTGATCATAACTCTCAGGTAGTCTGACAATTCTTATATTGTCTCTTCTTCATCTGTTCTCCAGATCAGTTGTTTTTCTAATGAGATTTTTCAGATTCTCTTCTGTTTTTATTATTTCTTGGTGTCTTATCACATCATTTAATTTCTCTTCTCCAATTCTAGTTTTCTTTAAGATTTTGGACCTTTTTTCCAATGGTCTAATTTCCTTTTCACAATTTTCCTGGATTGCTTCTATTTTTCCTTAATTTCCCCTCAATCTCTCTTATTTGATTTTTGAATTCCTTTTTAAGTTCTTCCAAAAACTCTTTTTGGGTCTGTGACTATTAGATGTTACTTGTTGGAGTATGAGTGGCTTTTTTTTACCTCAACATCTTCCTTTAAATAACCTTTATTTTTACTGTTAAAGATCCAACCAATTCCAAGGCAATATGCTCACTTAATTCAGTGATGTCAAACTCAATAAGAAATAAGGTCATGAAATTGTACATAAGGAACCCAAAAGGGCAAATATTTACTTAGAAAACCACATATTAACATTAACTATTTTTATCCTATTTTTATTCAGTGTATTAAATATTTCCCAATTACATTTTAATCTGGTACCTACAACACTTAACACTGAGAAGAGTTATAGCAATGGGGCTTGGTTGATACCTCTCTTCATAGTTCTACATACCCAGTACCATTTTGCAGATTAGGAAAACGAGGTACAAAGAAGGGAAATAACTTTCACAAGGTCCTATGTCAGCACAATCAGACATTTATGTAGCACTTTAAGAGGTATAAAGTGCTCTACAAATATCTCATTTTATCTAACAACATTTCAAGATGGGTGCTATTATTATCCTCACTTTATGGATAAGGAAAGTGAGGCGAGTAGCAGTTAAGTGACTTGACCAGGGTCACATGCCTGTAAGTGTCTGAGGTAGAATTTAAACTCAGGTCTTTCTGACATCATGTCAAGAAACCTACCTACTATAGTACTTAACTGCCCTGGGGTTTCTGATTCCTTGGTCAACGCTTATCACACTATACCATGCCACTTTAGTTTTAGGTTTCATTAGAAATTACAAAGAAAAATAAGTGTTCCGTGTTCTAATAAAGGGTCATTTATTTTTTAAAATTAATAAATTTTAACATTTGTTTTTAAAAAATTGAATTCTAAATTCAATTCTTCCTTCCTACCCCTTCTCCCACACATTGAGAAGGCAAGCAAAAGGAGGGCAGAGACAAGATGGTGGAGTAGGGGTGGCAACCTAGTCAAACTCTCCAACATTTCCTTGTAAACAACTTTAACATAATGCGTCAAATTGAATTCTGAAGTGGCATAGCCAACAAAAGATTGAGGTGAGACATTTTTCTAGTTCAAAACAGCTTAGGAAGACAAGAAGTAGCAATGACCCACTTTCTACATCAGAGAAAATTAAAAAAAAAAAGAATCTGACCATAAAAATCCACTCTGGTGACAGGGAAGATCAAGACACAAATTCAGAAGAAGACAATGATGTGAAAACAGCTATAAGCAAAGCCTCAAAGAATAACGCAAATTGGACACAATTCCAACAAAAATTTCTAGAAGAGCTAAAGAAAGAGTGGTAGAGGGAAAATTGGGGAAAGAAGTGAGAGTGATGTAAGAAAATTCTGAAAAGAAAATTAGCAGCTTGGTAAAAGAGGCACAAAAAATACTGAAGAAAATAACACTTTAAAAAGAAAAATTGGCTAAATGGTAAAGGAGGTGCAAAAAATCACTGAAGAAAAGAAATCCTTAAAAAGCAGAATTTACCAAATGGAAAAAGATATACAAAAGTTCAATGAAGCGAATACTTTCTTAAAAATTAGAACTGGAAAACTGGGAGCTAATGACCACAAGACTTCAAGAAACAAACAAGCTCAAAAGAATGAAAAAATGGAAGAGTATGTGAAATATCTCATTGTAAAAACAGTTGAAATTGAAAGATCAGAGAGAGATAATTTAAGAATTATTGGACTATCTGGAAGCCATGATAAAAAATGTGCATAGACATCATTTTTCAATAAATTATGAAGGAAAACTACCCCAATAATTTAGAACCAGAGGGTAAATAAGGAAGTGAAATAACTCACTGATTGCTTCCTGAAAAAGATACCAAAATTAAAAATATCAGGAATATTATAACCAAGTTCCAGAATTCGCAGATCAAGGAGAAAATATTGCAAGCAGTGAGAAGGCAAGCAATATGATTATCAATTATATATCTGAGGTCATGTAAAACATATTTCCATGTTAATCATGTTGCAAAAACAAAACAAAGGAAGAAAAAAATGAAAAAAATATGCTTCAATATGCACCCAGAGTTCATCAGTTCTCTCAGGAGGTGGGCAGAATTTTTCATCATGGGTCCTTTGGAATTGTCTTTGGTAATTTTCTTGACTGAATAGTTAAATCTTTCACAGTTGATCATCATTATAATATCGCTGTTACTGAGTATAATGTTATACTGGTTTTGATCACTTTACTTTGCTTCAGTTCATATGAATCTCTCCAGGTTTTTCTGAAATCATTCTGCTTTTCATTTCTTTTTTTGTTTTTTTTTGTTTTGTTTTGGAGGGGGGAAGGCAGGGCAATTGGAGTTAGGTGACGTGCCCAAAGTCACACAGCTAGTAAGTATGTCAAGTGTCTGAGGCGGGATTTGAACTCACGTCCTCCTGACTCCAGGGCTGGTGCTCTACTCACTGCACCACATAGCTGTCTCATGCTTTTCGGCACAATAGTATTGCATCACAATCATATGCTACCATTTGTTCATTCATTCCTCAATTGACGGGCATCTCCTCAATTTCAAATTCTTTGTGACCACAAAGGGCTTCGATAAATATTTTTGTACATATAGGTCTATTCCCTTTTTCTTTTATGTCATTGGGACGCAGACCTAGTAGAGGTATTGCTGGGTAAAAGGGTATGCACCCATTGCTAGCTAGGAGGGGCTGGTTCAGGGAAAATTAGGTAAGATAAGCAGCTTCTTCCCTTTCTTCACACATGGGAGAAAGGGAAAGGCAGTGGTCCCATGCTACCTTAGTATTGTTTCTGTGCTGTCACCATACCTGCCCAACTAAATCATCAAAGAAGCCAAACATTGTCAAAAATGGATTCACTCCTAACCATCTCATCACAGAAATCCCATACCATATTCATCACTGGTAGAAAATAAATTTTCCCCCACAAATTTCCACTTGATCATTTCAGACTTTCAGCTAACCATAGAAGAGACAGTGGAGTTAAGCACTGACCCACTTTCTACATCAGAGGTAAGTGAGGAACTGTGTGTTCTACTTCACAGAGTCACACAGAATCTGAATCTGCATTTGCTTTAGGGAGAGGAAATGGAGAAGGCTGGGGTAGTGTAATATCAATTAAGTTGGGTGGCCTTGATTGAGTCTTACTAGGTGCTAAACCCCAGGCCCAAACCCCTATCTACTAGGTACTAAGCCTATGTGGACGTGAAGCCCTCAGGGTCCTAAGGGGAATTGCTAAGATCAGAGCCAATAGTAGGAGCCTAAGTTCTGGTCGCTCAGATGATGTTTGGTGACATGCAAAGACTGTATAAAAAGAGAGAACAGAGTTGTCTGCTTGAGGCTCTCACTCCTGGAGGAGTGCTGCCATGGGACTCTGGGTGGCTCCCCTAAGCCCCTGGCTTGTCAACCCAGATGTTGATGGTTTCTTGGAAACTGAATTGTTATCTGGTCTGTTTATATTGTGTATGTTTGCAACTTGTTTGTATTTGCTCTGAAGTTCAGGATGCTGGCTTTTCCTCCTGAACTAAATTATTTTATACGTATATGTTGGCCTAAAGTAAGATTGTTAACCCCTTAATGTTACTTTCCTTAGTAAAGCAGATCAAACAAATCTGTGCTGGCAGCGTTCTCGTTGTTGTGCTTATGTTGGTCTTTCACCCCCACAACAGCTTGTTGCAACAATCATATGCCTATTTTGACATTATTTTGGCACATGATATAAGATGTTGGTTTATGTATAGTTTCTGCCAAACTGCTTTCCAGTTTTCCCATCAATTTTTGTCAAATGGTGAATTCTTGTCCTCGATCTTTGAGTTTATAAAACACTAGATTATTATGACAATTTATTACTATATATTGCATACCTAATATATTCCACTGATCCAGCACTCTATTTCTTAGCCAGTACCAGATTTTTTTTTTTTTTGATGATTACTGCTTTGTACTATAGTTTGAAACCTGATATTGCTGGGCAGTAAAAGTTGCAGAAACTTAGAATGATTTGATAACAAGCAACAGGAGAAAGAATACTGGACTAGATATCAGGAGATCTGGGATCTAGTACTGCCTCTATTTCCATCAGGAGCTGCCTGTGCAATCTAGAGCATGTCCCTTAATAACAACTCAATTAAAAAAATAAATCACTAATATTCTCAAAGCTCTTTTCTCAAAATAACCCTGTGAAAATAGGTAGTGCTAACATTAGTATTCCTGGTATATAGAAGAATATAGCGAAGCTTTGAAAGATTAAGAAAATTTGCCTATAGTCATTATAGCTGTCCCAATTGGGACTGGATCCCAGGTGTCATTACTCCAACTCTGGTATCCTTTTAAGTATAGCATGCTCATTCATTAAACCTCAGTTTGCTGATCTCTAAGAGTAGAGCATGAGGTTTGGATTAGAGTTCCTTACAACCCTAAATTCTAATTATATAATTTATTCAAAACCGTAGTGTTAAGGTTGAATTTCAATAAATGTACAGGAGAAGACTGCCCTCTATTGTCTAATGTTTGGTTTGCAGTCACCTATAAGTTCTGTTCCTGGCAAAGATCCTACTTAGATCCAGGAATGTTAGCCATGAAAGATATTTTTTCTCATTGAATCTATTTTATTCCTTTGTTGTGACAGCTAAAGACAGTAGCCACTGATTGGTAAACTATGTACAGAAGGGCTAAAACTGTTGAATGTGCCTTAGTACATTCTTTTCTTAAAACCCACACTTGTCATCCTATTTTTTTCTCAAAGACACTGGGAGATTAAAAATGAAATCAAGTCCACACTTTGGTTACCCCAAATGTTGCCATTCTTCCTGAATATTTTCTCCTTTAACAGCATACTTTCTGTCTAAAAGATACTGCCTTTTGTTTTATCCAACAAAATTTCAAAAATTACTGAGTAGATCACTTCAATTTTTGGAGGAAGATAATATTTGCACTTCCTGGCAAATTGAGTTATTATAAACTGTCTCAAAACTGTCTCTCAGAGACTTAACTGGTACTCATCAGTTAAACTCTCTGGCAACTCTCAAAAACTCAAATGGATCAGCAATATCATTAATTTAAAAGTTCCTTCAAACAACGTGCATCACAACCCAACCATGCCTGTCCCTTTTGTGCAATTCTAATTCATGATCTCCCAAATTCATCTCAGGGAGTCTACTTGCTGGAGACCTTCCTGACTTCTTCTGTTCACTCAGAGGTACCAATGGAGAACCTTGGCTATTCACCTGACCTCTTTTTCTCTTGCCATATGACCAGCTCATCTCTTCCTATCATATAATTCCTTGATAACATCCTTTATAGCATTCTTCTGCAAAATTTCTTATTAATAAAATGTTTCAATTTTCTTGTGGATTGTATGTTATTGGCTTTTCACATTCATGAGAAACCTCTCTATTGCCATCTATATGATATGAATCTTTAGTTCTTTGGAGACAAGTGCATTCTGTGTCTTGCTGTCATGTAGCAACGCTGGTAAAATGACAATATCAAAAAGACAGGTATTCATTTTGAGGGGAGCTTGGGATTGGTAAAAGAGCATCAGAATTGTCCCAAAATAATCCAGTCTACTCTCTTGCCCCTGTTCAACTTGGCATTCAGATAGTCATCCATCTATATTGTTGATTCCTGATATACACATTTTTGGATAAGCTCCATGAGGTGTACATCGAAATGAATACTGCAATTTGGGCAATCGACAATTTTGGCAGCCACTGAATATAAAATTAGGGCCATGTGGCAAATACAGCTATTCCAGAATAACGTCACAGGATCATTGATTGAGAGCTGAAAGGAACCTTACAGGTCATCTAGTCCAACTGGCATCTGACCAAGAATCACCTTTACAACATCCTCCTCTGCTCTTGATGATGATAGATAGATTGTTGTGGAAAACTTGACAAATTTGTTTCAATCTAACTAGAGCACAAGGTATTCTGGAGAGAATTGGAATGATCCTCAAAAACCAAGTCAAAATATCTTTTTGTATTTGACAATTCTAACTCAAGAGTAGGCGCAGGTGGGGCAGCTAGGGGGCACAGTGAGTAGAGCACTGACCCTGGAGTGAGGAGGACCTGAATTCAAATCTGGCCTCAGATACTTGACAGATGTACTAGCTGTGTGACCTCGGGCAAGTCACTTAACTCCAATTGCCCTGTCAAAAAAATAGACACAGGTGATGATGGAGAAAACTGTGTTATAAAGTATGGATTACTTATAGGGTATGCCAGGTGAGGCTCCATCTCAAAAAAGAAAGAAAGAAAAAAGAAAGGAAAGAAGGAAGGAAGAAAGGAAAAAAATAAAAGAGGGGTACTATGTATTTTTCCAGGTGGAAAAGAATGTCTTGGAATTATGGAATGAAAGAGACCAACAATTTAAAAACTACTCAAATGAGATAACATCTGTAAAGCACTTAGCATAGTGCCTGACACATAGTAGGTTCTTAATAAACCGTTATTTTCTTCTCTTTCGTACTCAGAAGCCCCACACTATATTGGCAGTTAGACAATACATAGAAAATAGAACACATCTGTCTGCATTTCAAAATATCAGTTCTTGGAAATACTTTTAGGAGGAGGATGGATTGTTATCAAATCTATTTAATAAATAATTGTTTAGTGCCTGGACTAGGTGCTTGGGAGCATGCCTCCTTTTATGTAAGTGTCATGTCCTGGATCAGTTCTTAATGAAATAAATGCCATTTTAAAATGGAGCAGAGAAGCTCCCTGTGTAAAGAGTGACAGCAATGTAGTAATAGTAAGAATAATTCATGCTTACATAAAGCTCTGAGATTTATAAAGCACTTTTCTCACAAGCCTGGGAGGTAGGGAGTATTAAATCAACTATCCTTGTTTCACCAAGGGAGGAGACTGAGACTGAGTGAGGTAAATTGGCTTTCTCAGGGTCATAATATACATAGACATAGACATAGACATAGACATAGACAGACATAGACATAGACATAGACAGACATAGACATAGACAGACATAGACATAGACATATACACATACACATGTACATACATACATAAATCTGAATCCTGCATCTATTCCTGCCAATGTGAATTTGGGTAAGCCACTGCTATTATCTGGGCCTTAGTCTACTCACCTGTAAACTGGAGAGAGCATTGGGCAACCTCTATGGACCATCCTCTTATATCCACTGTATGAGAAGTCGAGTTAATAGAGTCACTAGGCTTAGACCGAGGTAATAGGATTAAAGCCCATTTCAGATCCAAGTCATATGGTCTATGAACTTTTATACATACACATATATACACATATGTATGTCTCTCTCTCTCTCTATATATATATATATACATATATATATATACATATATATATATATATATACAATATATGTATACGTACATATATGAAACTGTCACATCTCAGAGAATTTTAGGCTTTTAGAGATGGAATAGAACAGAGCTTCAGACAGTATCTGTGCAATCTCCAACCAAGTACCAGTTATCTGTTTCCATCAAGCAGTAATAAACTGGAAGACCTTTGTGGAGGCAGAGTGGTACAGTAGGAAGAGTCCTGACTCTTTTAGAATTCAAATCCTACTTCTGTTTACTAGCTGTGTGACTTTAAGCAAGTCATTGCCTTTTTAGACATTAGTCTGCTGGGGAGGTGGGACCTCTGAAGTACCTTCCAATTCTAAATTTATGAGCCTATGACCTCCAGTAAAAAGGGATTCTCTACTTCCTCAGAGAGCGCATTCCATTTTCAATAACCTTACATTATAAAGAAATTTTTCCTTATGCAAAAGGAAAATTGGCTTCTCTCTAATTTCTACTCATCAATTCTCGTTCTCTGTGGGACTACACAGAAGAAATTGAATCACTCTTCATCATGAAAATCCCTCAAATATTTTGAACACATGCATATATTGGACTACACGCTTTATGAAGGCAAGATACTGTGTCTTATCTGAACTTTTTGTCTCACTAAATGCCTAACTTGTTAGGAACTTTTTTTTTAAATAAAATGAATGAATGAAGTGAGTGAACGAATGAAATCCGTCTTCTCTAGGATGAACATTCACCGTTCCCATGGTATCTAGTCCTTTCGCTACCCTGTTCTCTTGTTATAGATATATTTTAGGTTGTCAATATTCTTCCTAAAATATGGAGCTTAGAATTAAAAACAAGACACCAGATGAGGTCAGAAGAGAATAAAGGTTCAATGAACTCTCATTTCTCTTATCAATACAGTCACAGTGAGTAAAGTAGACCAAGATTTTCTCCTAAGTTCATTCAAGTTGTCTTTATTTTAAAACTAACATTAAAGTATGTCTAGATTATATAGATGAAACTGGGCAGCTCTTCAGAAAAGGCAGTGTGGTATAGTAGATTAAAGCCTGGCTTTGGCATTAGAAGACTTGGGTTTGAGTTCTAGCTCTTCTATTTACGTTCTGTGTGACCTGGAAAGAGTCACTTAATTTTTCTGAGCTTTGATTTCCTCATTTGTGAAAGGAAAGGATTGGACTAAGTGATCAGTAAAGTTGCTTCTAGTGCTAGTCTGTTAGCTTTAAGGAACTGAACTTACAATGCTCTCTAGTGGTCTTTTGAAACAACACATCTAATTTGTAAAAATTTGCCTGAAATACTTACTATTTTAGAGGGGCATCAACAGCTTAGGATAATATGATAAATCTAAACGAGATGTGCAGCCAGACTTACAACCAAGCCCAGAACATTTACTTACCACTGAGATTGTAGATCCACACAATTATTTATTTCTAAGTAGAAGAACATCAATACTGCTATCATACCTGTTCAGTTATATAGAGGATAATAGATTTAGAGTTAGACAGAATCTCAGGAACCATCTGGTTTAACCATTTTATTTTAGAGGAGGAAATTGAGGTCAAGAAGGGTTAAATAGTTTGCCCAGGTCACTTAATTATGTCCAAAGCTGACCTCATAATGTTTCCCTCTAAGTCTTCCACTCTTCCGAAATTCCCTATTTATTACTGTTGAGTACACCACCATCCTCCCAGTTCCACAGGTTCACAGTCTAGGTGTCATCTTCTCTTCTCCCCCACCCCTGCAATCCATGCGAAGGCTTATTGATTTAACTTTTACAGCATATCTCAAATGGTGCAGGCCCTTATCACATCATGCTTTGACTATTGTAATAGCCTGTTGGTGGATCTGCCTGCCACTAGTCTCTCTCCTCTCTGATCCATCATACATTTAGCCTCCAAAGTGATTTCCCTAAAGCACATATTTGACTATATCAGTCCCATACTTAATAAACTACAATGCTCCCTATCTTCCAGGACCAAACTAAAAATTCTTTATTTGGCTTTCAAAACCATTTATGACCTAGCCCCCTCCTAACTTTCCAGGCTTCTCATACCTTATTCTCTATTATGTATTCTTCAAAACAGTGACAATAGCCCCCTGGCTATTCCACCTATAAGACATCTCCCGACTCTAAGCATTTTCTCCGGCTGTCCCCTATCGCTGGAATACTTTCCTTCCTCATCTCTGCCTCCTGGATTTCCCAGTTTCCTTCAAATCCTAACTGAAATTCCATCTACAAAAAGCCTTCTCCAACCCCTCTTAATTCTAGTGCCTTTCTTCAGTTAATTATTTCCTATTTTTCACGTGTGTAGCTTGTTTGTATATATTTGTTTATTACCTGTCTTCCTCTTTAGATTGTGAGCTCCTTAGAATCAAGGATGTCTCTTTTTGTATCCCCAGTGCTTAGCACAGTGTCCAGCACATAGTAGGTGCTTAATAAATCCGTATTGACTATAATGACCATTTTCCATCTTAGGAACTTAAATAAAACAGTTGTGCCCTTTCTTTTAAAAGCTTCATAACAGGCTCCTCAGCAGTAATTTTGAAGTAATTAGGCCCCCAAATGAAATATGGACCATACATACACACATATGTACATACATATGTGTGTATGTATTTGTGTATGGAACCTACATGAATCCTGAAGTGGATGACAATTGTAGAATAATCATTATCGGTATCATACCCTTTTTGCTATCCTCTACCCACCCATAATTAATATTATAAGGTTAGGTTCGCTGGAAAACAACCATGCCAGGTTCAAAACACTCTGTGGTTGTGTGTTCTTAAAACCATAGCTTACATGGTGCATTTCGCTTTCGTAGTAAGCCAACTGACAGAGTTAGCTCAAAGCAAATGAACTCACTGACATGTGATAGCATAAATAGTAACAAAATGTTCCTCCCATAAACCTGGGATTCACTTCCCCACAAATGGGCACAACATTGGTGGGAAGAGTAGACACTGAAAAACAGTACCATCAAAGAGAGACACACACATAAGGAACATAGATGGCCCAAATAAATGCAAGGCCTCCAAGTCTTTTCTTTTCTTCTTCTGGTATGATGCTACTCCCCCTGTGTGCTGTGTGCTGTGACCAGTCACATTGCTCCACTGAGCTTCTTGAGGCTATTCTCTTCTGTAGCTCAACTCCACTTCACAGTTGGACTTTCTAAGTCAGTACTCTAATGGGGGCAGCATCTCCTACTGGTGAAGTTGCTTCACTAAAGAAACATTTCCTCTCAAGGGCTGGGTTCTTTCTCCATAGCTGCCTCTCTTCTCAGTGGCCAAGAATGGCTCTCATCAGAGAGGAGAAGTTACAGCTACTTTTGAAGGGCATCAAGAGAATGGCTTATCCTCCAGTAAGCCAATAGTTAACCAATCTGTAATTCTATCAAGTTGATTGAAAAATTTCTTCATGTGTCCTAAAGGAGAAAAGAAATACAAAAACTTCTTAACACTTCCTTTATAATGGCCAAAGTCTGAAAGTCAATACCCTTTCAAAGATCAAAGTGGGCCATTTCATAATCTGAAAAAGAAAATCTCTTATGTCTCATTGTATATATTACTTGCCCTTTACAAAATGAAATTTCATCAAGTAGGTTTGGAGGACTCAGGTAATCAAGGATTACTTGATCACCTCCCCATGATACATTGACTAGTTATTGGTATATCATCAATGTTGTCCCAAAACTGCATACGACAGAGTTAGTGTGTATGTGAGGGATAGAGGAGTGAGCATACAAAGGAAAGGGGTAGAAAAGTGAAAAGCAGGTGGTGTGTACATGAAAAGGGGCTGGTGTGCAGGTGATGTACACTTCACCAGGCAAGTGGTAGCAGGTCTCTTTAGGAAGAAACACTTTCCTGCTTGGGACCATAACTGGATAGCAGAGAATCCATGGAATCTGGAGACCCCCATTGCCGTCCGCTGCTGGGAGCTTGTCCAAGGTGCAACAAAGAGCTCAAAACAAATGGGGAGACAGGAGGACTTTCTTGTGTCTTCCCCCAGAGCCCAAGACCAAAGCCCCAAGATGCAAATCAATGATTAAAGATCTTTCCTGCCCGTTCAATAGGCCTCAGGTGGGACTAGTGGAGGGGGGGAGAAGTTTGATTAGAGTTCTGTTTGTGGGCAGGCCTACACCCTTTACTTACTAAGTGCTAAACCCCAGGCCTATACTTTTTACTTACTAAGTGCTAAGCCCCAGGCCTACATCCTTTCACTGATTAGATGTGAAGCCCTTGGGCCCTAAGGAGAGTACATATACCCAGAAGGTACCCACAGAACCCAGACTCAGCAGAGAGCTCAGAGACTTAGTGAGCTACAGAACTTAGAGACGACAGAACTCAGAAGCTATAGAACTCAGAGAGCTGCAAGGAGATGAGAGAGTACAGAGCAGAGAGTGGAGATCAGAGAATTGAGAGGGAAGAGGACACAGGCAAGCAGACAGTTGGGATCTGGGAGTGTTTACGGGAAGGCCTTAGCAGGGGGGAAGGTTACAAGATGACTTGGCTCTTTGCTGCAATACTGTGTTATAATTTCCTTGCTGTTACATTGAGGTGGACTTACTGGCTTTGCAATACAACTATTGCTATGTTGAATTGGGATTATTGGTTCTGGGCTTTGATCCTCTGGTGTCTCAATAAATGTTTTACTTCTTCTGCCTTCTACATAGAGAAACTTTTATACTTTGTGATTCTGAACTATACAGGCGTATGCATGGTCACCATCAACATTATGAATCTTGCCTTACTGATACACCAAGGTATTTTGAGTCCTCTCCTCTCAGCACCCCATAAGTGCTAAGGGAGGGGGGAGGGGAAGTGGAAAGAGAATGGAGAAAAGTGGGAGAAGGAAAGAGAAAGAAAGTGAGATAGAGATATGGGTACAGAAGGGAGGGAGAGAGATAGGGGCAGGGCAGGAAAATAGAGAGAGAAGAGGAAAGGAGAGGGAAGGGCAGGGCAGGGAAGAGAATGAACTAAAGAGTAAATAAGCAAGCATCTGGATTTCTAGATTCTAGTCTAGCCACCTGCGGAAAGCAATTCTTTCTAGCCTCTAGTTAGGCCTGAAAGGCAGAGAAGGAAAGAATAGGGGTAAAGCCCCTAAACTCTGAGTTTTGCCAAGGCCAAGCTAAGATATTAGGGGGTTTGGGTGGGAGGCAGAAACAACTAAAAACACTCCAGACATTTTCATTGACTCTCCCTCATGCATAGAACATGCTTCCTTATCTCCTATTGCTGGCTTCCCTGTTTTTCTTCAAGTCCCAGCTAAGGTACTCTATTATGTGAAGGCTTTCCTACTCCCTCTTAATTGCAGTGCTGTCTTCATCTTAAATTTCCTTATTAATCCTGTATGTAGCTTGTTTGTACGTAGTTATTTGCTTGTTGACTCCACCCCCACCATTAGATTGATAGTTCATCAAGAGGAGGCATTGTCTTTTATATTTCTTTGTATCCCCCACAGTTAGCATGATGCCTGGTACACTATAAAAGTTTAATAAAAATTTATTAACTGACTTATTGGTTGATGCCTTTCCCCTATGTTCTAGTCCAAATGACTGGACTGTCCAAAGTCTGGATTCCAGCCCAAAGGTTAACTCCCTCTGCACACCCCACCTAGGACCAAATCAGCTACTTCCTGCCTGCTTCAGCAGCTTGGTGAGTGAAATATGAAATAACTGAAGAAACAAAGGTTTGAGCTTTTGAGCATTTTGCTTTATTAAGCAATGCATGCCAATTGCCTAACAAATAGGGACCATACCTCTTCCTTAGCTTAGGGCTGGAGCCCAAACACCAGGGAAGACTTATACATTAAGAACAATTAATAAAATAAGGCCACTGAATTAAAAACAACAACAATATTACACTGGGTAATCTGATTTCTAATTGGAGGAAAGATTATGGACTTTCCAAGTCTGGAGGAGGCTAGTGAACAGTTACAATTCCTGAATTCAGAAAAAGAGGTGTCCGACTTCCCCCAAGTGTCTGTAAACGATCACAGAAACATGCAAACGATAACTGATCAATCAATCAGTACGGGTCCAGTTTTCAGATAAGACATGTAGGTTGTTGGAGGTATGTCATTGTGAGAAAACTCCTTGCATCAGTCTTAGGATCTGACTGGGTTTCTGGTCAACATGACCAAGGTCCTTAGTTAGATGTCTAAGTAGCAAATAGAGGTGGTCCAACTTCCCAGACATGCAGGATTAGATTTAAACACTGGAATAAGGTTTTCTCCCACTTCCCACAATTGAATAAAGTTTTCTTACAAGACAGAAAATGGACTTAGATCTTTAATTGAATAGAAAGAGAGCTGAGCTAGATTTGGAATTGGCTTACAAGATAGAGTCAGTGTTGTTCACTCAATTGCCTCAGTTCTCTCAATTTCCTCAATAGGCTCAGGACCTAAGTCAAGGGCAATTTGAAATTTCAGTGGTAGAAGAGGATTGTATATGAACACTTACAGCCTCCCTGAGAAGAGGATAAAAATGTGATTCAGACCCTACAGCCTCAGAGATATTAAGCCATTTCAATGAGTGCCTTTGTGGTCTCGGGTGAGCCCCAGTGTTTGCTTTGGACCATCTCATTCATAATTTTCCATATAAAATCCCACTATATCATTGTTTTATTTTTGTGGTGATTAATTTATACATCTGATTTGTGCTTTGGAACGTGTTACAAAAGAAAATCAGCCCATTGTATATGAATGAGGTGAGGTGGAAGCTTTGGAAGAAAAGAAAATACATTTGTAATTGTATTTACATAAATACATAATATTTATATAAATAAATATTTGTAAATATTTATGAATATAAATAAAAATTGCATTTATATAAATATATGTGTGGATTTTGGAATGGTTTTGCACAAACTTAATATGCACAAATATGGATAATTTTCATGATTTTCAAGTATTATGTTAAAATGGATAATATTTATGTTAACTTAAAGCATAGCTGCATTTTGTATTGGGTTGTTAGCCCTGGAGCTTGCCATATGAAACAGGCTAAAATATTTATGCTAACATATCAGCAATTTCTTATGCAAAGGTAAATACAAATAACCTTAGGGAGTACCGCTTTGTATCTCCAAATTTTAATCAGTACAAGATAGATGTATGTTGCTAGAAAGGTTGAGCTAATAGCCCTTTTAATTATGTAATGTGTTCCCCCTAACTCATTTCCCCATTGTTTTCTTTGTCCTCTGTTTTTATAGTAAATGACATTTCTCTTCCTTCTGGGCTTTGTTAGTAATGTATCAGAAATTTTATCATTTTTGTGGATTTATTTTGCGTTTTGCTACTTTGCTTAAACTATTAATTGTATTGATTTTGTTGTTTCTTCAGGGGATGCATAAATAAATTGCCATATCGTTTGTAAATAGAAATGGTTTTCCTATTATTTGGTTATTTCCTGAAATTCTTTTTTTTTTAATTGGCATAGAATACAGATATCATTTATTACACTATTAACTAGTAGTAAAACACTGTCAGTCTCATTGGGAAAACTTCAAGCATTTAATAAGCAATAAAATGCTAGCTCTTGGATATAGCTACTTTTTTTGTAGTAAAGGAAAATCATTTTATTCCTGTACTTTTTAGCATTTTTGATATAAATGACATGTATTTTGTTGGATGATTTCTCCATTTATTAATTCAATAATGGAATGATATTTTATCTTTAATATAATTAATTATATGAATTAAGGATGTTTATCTATATTTACATTTATGGTCTATATTCAACCTGGTTATAGTGTATAGTTTTTTTTTGAATATATTACTCTAGCCTGGAGAATAGAAAACATGGGAAATGGGAGTGCTGCTTTTAAGTAATGTTAGGGTTTTCATGTGGAAGATGTATTAGACCTGCTCCGGTTAGCCCCAGAGGGAAGAACCAGTAGCAAAGGGTGAAAGTTGCAGAGTGGTATAGTTAATTTCCAAGTAAAGAATAACTTCTTAATAATTAATGTTATTTAAATTTGTAATGAACAACCTAAGGAAATAATGGATCTTTAAGTGAAGGTTGATGGCTACTTGTTTAGATCCTGTTCAAATATAGTTTGGGCTAGTTAACCTCTGAAATTCCTTCCAATTTTGAGCTGCTATATTTCTGTGAAAATAATCCTCAATAAAATTGACTAAATAAATGTAATGTATTTATATATTACATATCAATGTTATTTGTATTTGTTATTACATAATGATTTCCCTTGGGACAGAAAACACTCACAAAATTATAATTGGGAAAGTTTGTTTTTTGCATGATTAAAAAAAAACTTTATGCATAAGCATGAATTTTGCTTGTTTGTAGAAAGATTTTAACAAGGATGAAAATAAAATTTTATACTTGGGTTCAAAAAGTTAATTTTGTTGTTACATAATAGGGGTGGCAAGACTTGATTGGAGTTTATCTGATAAACCCATGGTCTCAATTACTCATATGTAAAATGAGAGGCTTCAACTAAATGGACTCTAACATCCTTCCTATCTCTCTAGTCTCTGATTCAAAGTTTTAAAGTATATTTTGATATAAGAAAAAAATCTTAGCAGTTAGAATTACTCCAAAGTAGAATGGGCTGCCTCAGCATGTAGTAGATTCATACTCAGTAAAGGTTCCATTCCGCTATCACTTGAAAACAATTTGTTGGGAAAATTGTAGAAGAAACTCCTTTTTAGATATGGATTAGACCAGGGGTGGGGAACCTGCTGACTCGAGACCACATGTGGCTCTCTAGCTTCTCAAATATGTCCCTTTGACTGAATCCAAACGTTGCAGAACAAATCCCCTATAAAAGGATTCAGTCAAAGGGCCACATTTGAGGCCCTATAGAGCCATGTGTGGCCTTGAGGCCACGGGTTCCCCACTCCTGGATCAGACTATTTGGATCCTGAGGTACCCCTGAGATTCTAATTTTTGTTCTCCCTACAATTTTAAAATATCCCTTTTTGTATTCATTCAATTTTTTAAATGTATCCTCATATTCCAGGTTTTAGGCTTTTTAACATATTTCTCATTATAATTACTACTTTAACAAATGAAAAAGCTGTGCAAAGAGTACAGGGTCTAAAATTGGAGGGCCTGGGTTCGAATCCAATCTCTGATGATTAATAACTGTGGGACTTTGGGAAAGTTACTTAATCTTCCTTTGTTCAACTTTCATTATCTGCATCAAGGTTATAGTAAATTAATAGCATAGAGAGCGGATAGAGCATCAGGTGTGTAGTCAGGAAGACCTGAGTTCAAATCAAGTCTCAGATACTTATTAACTATGTGACCTTGGGCAAGTCACTTAACCTTCTTTGCCTCGGTTTCCTCATCTATAAAAAGAATTAGAGAAGAAAATGGCAAGCCACTCCAGTGTCTTTGTTAATAAAACTCCAAACGCTGTCGCAAAGTGTTGGACAAGACTGAAATGACTGAACATCAATACCAACAAAAATTGGACACATAGACAACAAATATAGTTATATGGGCCAGATCAATAGTGCACAAGGACATATATTGGGAGCAGGTAAGAGGGGATACAATCATATTAAAAGGCAAAAAAGGGGCAGGGGAGCAAGATCGAATTCAGTACCTTGGAGAGCTCAGTGGCAGCCCTCTAGATTTTATCACAGTCATTAGTATATTTAATAATTAGAAGCCACAGACAGATCCTTTGGGGAGGACACATACGGGAGCAGTATCATACAGTGGAAGAATACATAGGGGAGGCATAATGGTACAGTGGAAAGTGTGATGCATTTGAAATCTAGGAATCTAGGTTTGAATCTTGGCTCTGTCAACTATTTTGTGTAACCCTGGGTCTCATTCATCTGTGCAAGCCTCTATTTTCTCTTCTATAAAGTTGAGGAGTTTGACTAATTGGCTTCAAAGGTCCCTTATAGCTCTAAGTCTATTATCCTATGACCTCCTTCCATGTCGGCATCATTCCATAAATCACTGATCTTTGGGGACCGTTCAACCGACCATTTTTATTTCACCAAATAGTACTATCGTGTTGCCCACACTTTTGTCCATGAGAATCTGGTGAGAAACCTATCCTATAGTATTCTGCAATGATCTCTCTCTATCTTTGGCTCTACTTGGTCCTGTTTAGTGTTTTTTTTATTTGATTACTTAGAAAAAGACTAGCTGGCATGCTTGTCAGATTTGAGGATGACACAAATCTGGGAGGGATAGTTAATACATCTGATTGATAGAATCAGAATGTAAGTTCTAGGCTGATGTGATGAATCAAATAAGATAAAATTATGTAATAATAAATATAACATCATACTCTCAGGTAAAGGAAAATACATTGCCAAAGTATAGCATAGTTGACATAATGAATGGAAAAGATTTAGAAGTTTCTGTGGAATACAAGTTTAATATAAATAAGCAATATAATATAGTTGCCAAAAAAGTGATCTAAGGATGCATTAAGAAAGATTCAATGTCCAGAAAAATGGAAGGTGATAGTCTCACTGAACTTTGCCCTGGTTAGACTATTTCTGGAGTATTGAAGTATTTTCTGGTTGTCATGGTTTAGGAACCCCATTGGCAAAGAAGAGATCATTCAGAAGAGGCTGACCAAGATGATGAGGGGATTGGCAACTATATCAAATGAGGTTCAGTTGGAGAAACTGGGGAGGTTTAGTCTAGATAAAAGGTTTAGGAGAAAATATGATAGATGTCTTCATGTAGCTGAAGAGCTTTCATGTAGAAGAGGGATGAGATATGATACCTTAGGCCCCAAAGGCAGAAGTAGAACTGTTGCTTGAAAATTCTGGAAAACTAGATTATGTCTAAATATAGGAAAAAATGAGCAATTGTAGGTGTAAAAGCTAAAATTTATGTAGAACTTGAAGTTTTGCAAAGTGCTTTGCATATATTGTGTTATTTGATCCTCACAGAAACTCTTTGAGGTAGGCGCTGTTAATATCCCCATTTTACAGATGAAGCATCTGAAGCCAAGAGAAATTACGAATTGGAAGAGACATTACAGGAGGGAACATTAAAGCTGTGCAAAATTCTCATTTTATAGCTGTGGAAATTGAGGAACAGAGAAGGTAACTTGCCAAGGGTCACACAGCTCCTAAGTGTTAGAGACATGATTCAAATCCAAGTCCTCCTGATGTCAAGGCAGGTGATTTTGGTACTGTATCATACTGTCTCTGAAAGATCATTCCAACAATGGAATGGGCTGCCTCAGAAGTTAGTGCATCTATTGAGATAATCATATGGTTTCTGATAGTTTTGTTGTTGATATAATCAATTATGCTGATAGTTTTCCTAATAGTGAACCAGCCTTGCATTCCTGGGATAAATCCTACCTTGTTATAGTGTATTAGTCTCATGATAAGTTGCTGCAGCCTTTTTGCCAATATTTTATTTAATATTTTTGCATCAATGTTCATTGGGGAAATTGGTCTATAATTTTCTTTCTCTTTTTTGACTCTTCCTGGTTTAGGTATTAGTACCATATTAGTACCATATTTGTGTCATAAAAAGAATTTGGTAGGACTCCTTCTTCACCTATTTTCCCAAATAGGTTATAAAGTACAGGAATTAATTGTTCTTTAAATGTTCGATAGAATTCACTTGTAAATCTATCTGGTCCTGGAGATTTTTTCCTAGGTAGTTCATTGATGGCTTGCTCAATTTCTTTTTCTGAGATGCAGTTATTCAGGTATTCTACTTCCTTTTCTGAATCTGGGCAATTTATATTTTTGTAAATATTCATCCATTTCCCTAAGATTATCAAATTTATGGGCATACAATTGGGCAAAATAATTCCTAATTATTGCTTTAATTTCCTCTTCATTGGAGGTGAATTCACCCTTTTCATTTTTGATACTGGTAATTTGCTTTTCTTCTTTCTTTTTTTTAAATCAAATTGACCAAAGGTTTATCAATTTTGATTTTTTCACAAAACCAGTTGTTAGTTTTATTTATTAGTTCAATAGTTTCCTTGATTTCAGTCTTATTAATCTCTCCTTTGGTTTTCAATATTTCTAATTTGGTATTTAATTAAGGATTTTCAATTTGTTCTTTTTCTATCTTTTTCAGTTGCATGCCCAGTTCATTGATCTCATTTTCCTCTATTTTATTCATGTAAGCATTCAGAGATATAAAACTTCCCCTAAAGACTGCTTTTGCTGCATCCCATAAGTTTTGGTAAGTTAGCTCATTATTGCCATTCTCTTGAATGAAGTTATTGTTTCTATGATTTGTTCTTTGACCCACTCATTCTTTAGGATGAGATTATTTAGTTTCCAATTAATTCCTAGTCTATCTTTCTCTAGCCCTTTATTACAAATAATTTTTATCAAATCATGATCTGATGCACTAACTATTTCTGCCTTCATGCACTGGATTGTGAGGTTTTTATGCCCTACTACATGGTCAGTTTTTGTGTATGTGCCATGTACTGCTGAGAAAAATACATGTTACTTTCCATCCTCATTTTGTTTTCTCCAGAGGTCTATCATATCTACCTTTTCTAAAATTCTATTCACCTCCTTAACTTCGTTCTTGTTTATTTTGAGATTAGATTTATCAAGTTCAGAGAGGGGGAGGTTGAGGTCCCCCACTAGTATAGTTTTGGTGTCTGTTTCTTCCTGTAACTAGCCTAACTTCTCCTCTAAGAATTTGGATGCAATACCACTTGGTACATATAAGTCAAGTAATGATATTACTTCATTGTCTATGGTGCCTTTTAGCAGGATATAGTTTCCTTCCTTATCTCTTTTAATTAGATCTGTCTTTGCTTTTGCTTTGTCTGAGATTAGGATTGCTACCCTTGCTTTTTTTATTAAGTCAGCTGAAGCATAACATATTTTACTCCAGCCTTTTACCATTACCCTGTGTGTATCCCCCTGTTTCAAATGCATTTTTTGTAAACAACATATTGTAGGATTTTGGTTTTTAATCCATTCTGCTATCTGCTTCCATTTTATGGGAGAGTTCATCCCATTCACATTCACAATTATGATTACTATCTGCATCATTTTTTCGTCCTATTTCCCCCCCCCCCCATTTATATTTTTATTTCTCCCTTCTCACTTCCCTTCCGCAAAAGGGTTTTGCTTTTGGCTACCCCCTCCCTCCATATTCCCCCTGTTTCAGCTCCCCCCTTATCTTACCCTTTTCCCTTACTACTTCTTTCCTTCCTTCTAACCATCCCCCCCTTTTCTTTCCCCTTTCTGCTCCTACTGCCTGTAGGGAAAGTTTGATTTCTGTACTTAACAGAGTATGTTATTCCCTCCTTGCACCAAAACAAATGAGAGCAAAGCTCAAACACTGCTCTTCTCCCTCCCTCCTTTCCCTCTATTATAATGTTTTGTGCCTCTTCATGTGATGTAATTTACCCTTTTCTGCCTCATCCTTACGTCTTCTCCCATTACAATCCCTTTTTCATCCCTTAACTAAGTTTTTATTGTCACATAAGTTAATTTATATCCACACCCTCTGTCTATGTATTTCCCTTTTAGGTGTCATACTAACCATTCTCAAAATTAGCAAATATCATCCTCCCATGTAGGGATATAAACAGTTTCCCCTTGTTGAATAACAAGGATTTTTCTTTTTCATATTCTTTCCCCTGTTTACCTTTTTATTCCTTTCCTGGGTCTTGTATTTGAAGGTCAAAATTTCCATTGAGCTATCACATTTTCCATTGAGTTCTGGTCTTTTCATCAGGAAGGTCTGGAATTCCCTTATTTCATTGAATGTCCATCTCTTTGCCTGAAAGATTATGCTCCATTTTGCTTGATAGTTGATCCTTGGTTGTAGTCCAAGCTCCTTTGCCTTTCAGAATATCATATTCTAATCCCTCTGATCTTTTAATATAGAAGTGATCTTGTGTGAGCTTGACTGTACTTCCATGATATTTGAATTATTTCTTTCTGGTTTCTTGCAGTATTTTCTCCTTGATCTGATAATTCTGGAATTGGGTACAATATTCTTTGGAGTTTTCAATTTGGGATATCTTTCAGAGGGTGATTGGTGGATTCTTTGGATGACTATTTTACCCTCTGGTTCTAGGACCTCAGAGAAGTTTTCCTTGATGATTTCTTGGAAGATACTGTCCAGGCTCTTTTTTTCATCATGACTTTCCAGTAGTCCAATAATTCTTAGATTATCTCTCCTGGATCTATTTTCCAGGTCAGTTGTTTTTCAATGAGATATTTTACATTTTCTTCTATTTTTTCATTTTTTTAGATTTTGTTTGATTGATTCTTGATGCATCATGGGGTCATTAACTTCTAATTGCCCAATTCTAATTTTTAACAAATTATTTTCTTCAGATAGTTTCTGCATATCTCTTTCCATTTGGCCAGTTTTACTTTTCAAGGATTCATTTTCTTCTGTTAGATTCTGTAATTTTTCTTTTACCACTCTAATTTGGCTTTTAAAATCCACTTTGAACTGTTCTAGGAATGCTTTTTGGGCTTGGGACCAGATTGTACTCCCTTTTGAAGTTTCAGGTGTGGGTATAGTGTCAATGTTGTTCTTTTCTGAATTTTTATTTTGATCTTCCCTGTCTCCAGAGTAAGATTCAATGGTCATTTTTATGTTTCTAGCTTGCTTCTTCATGGTGATTGCCTTTATCCTGGCTTTATATAAGTGGATCTCTGCTTGGGGCTCATGGGACTCTGTCCCAAGCATCTTGTGTTGGGATCTAGGGGCTTGGTTACTGGCTTTGTGTGCTTTGGTCTCTGGTTTTGTCAGCTAGAAGTTATATACTGTGGCAGCTCACCTTGTGCTGAGCTGAAGCTGGCTGGTGTGTGCCAAGGATCAAGGCCCAGTGACAACTTTCTGAGTTTCCCCAGGGTCACAGCATGAAGTGTGAGAGAGGGGTGGCCTGGCTACTGGAAGTCTCCTCTTCCCCTAGGGCTGTGCTATATAGCATGGGTGGTCTCAGCCATAGGTCTGCGCTGGTGTCTGCCAATTCCTCTGGCTGTGCAAAGGCAATCCTGGGGTCCTGGTGTTGGTGGTTGCTGGCTTCACCCCACTGGGGCTCAAGAACTCCTTCTGGTCTGCTAAAGAGGGGCTTGCTGGGATGCCTCCCTTCCTGCACTGGTCTCCTTCCATCACCATAAGAAGGGGTATCCCAAGCTTCCTGAGCTAAAAGATTAATGAACCCCCACTTCTGGCTCCTCTATTCCAGAGTTTCTCTTGGGGCAGTATTCTCTGGGTTATTCAAGGGAGGGATGAGAGCTCTTAGAGTTTACCCAGTCATCATGGCTCCCAGAACTTCAAGAAGGTGTTTCAAACCTGAAGACTGTGGGCTGATAACTCCAGGAGTAGCTGCTGCTGCTGCCACGCCTCTGTGCTTCTGTCTCACCTAGCTCTGACAGACTCCTGTCCTGCCCTGAGAGGCCTGGGAATCACCACCATGGCCAGCAGGTTGGACCTGCTCTCATTCCAGTATGGTGCTTCAATATCTATCATTTTATTTCTTACAAGAGCCACTGAAATTGAATAAGTAGCTAAGATACATGATCTTTAAAAATAGTGGGGACACAAGGCTGTAATGTTAATGGGATGTAAGATCTTCCCAGACCATTAATAGGCCTCATGTAGAGTCCATTAAAAGAAACTTGCTCAGGGAAGGCTTCCTTGTAGAAAGACTTTCACACCTTTTGCTAATTTATATACATATATATATATATATATATATATATATATATAATCTGCATTGGTATTTGGTTTGGGGGCTCACTTACGAAAAGGACCTTGTGATCCCCTGGTCTAGACTCTGAGTGGCCATATGTTCAGAGGTCCCCAACTCCCCAGAGGTAAAGACTCTCTTGATCCAGTGGTGTATGTAAAGTATATAGCAATACACACACACACACACACACACACACACACACACACACACGTCTGTTGGTCTCTATTTCTCTGTTTGTATTTTCTCTGAAGTTTGGGGTGCTGAGTTTTCCCCTGAACTGGTGAATGTAATTAGAAATTGTTGAACCCTTAAACAGCTGTCTTTCCTAGCAAAGCAGATCAAAGAAGCTGTACTAGCAGCCATCCTGGGTACGCCAGTGTGGTTGTTGTTACAAAGGCTTAAGCATGAGTTCCACAGAATTTAGGATGGCCTCCTTAGACTTCCTTGGGATCTTCTTCAATACCCATAATATCATTGCTATCACATCAGCCACTGTCTAGCCCCACATCTATCCAATAAACTACCAGACATAAATGAATAACTCTGGATGATTTTACTTGATAACATTTATCAACCCTATTTCCCATATGATAATTACCTTTTTCCCACGTGGTGATCAATCCCTATATTTCTCAAATTAACTCCCTGGTCTTCCAGTCAAATCAGGTGAAGCTGGCAATGAGTAGAGAAATTGGAGTCTAAGAGAAAGAACAATAATCATAATAGCCAACTTATTTGCCAAGAAATCCCTCTCATTGTGTCCTTCATAAGAGTTAACAATTCCTTCTCTTCTTCCAAAACTCATATCCTAGATTTTCTAGGATGAAAAATACAAAAATGACACTTTTTTCTACCACCTCAGCTGAAGAAGTAGCAAAGAGTATTTCTTGTTGGGAAGAGTGGTAAAAATTTGGGCTGAGACTGGCTTTGACAGCTGTGATGCCTTCACTAATCTCTAAAGATGCCAAAGATTGATGAAATACAATATTGGTTTCTGCAGGAAGTACTGTTTGTCATAATTGTCCTGAAGTCAGCTTCTGAGAAGGGTGAGAGAAACAGGCTAATTCTAGAATTATTAAATGTCTTTAAACAAATTCTTTGCTTATTTGATGGCATAGATATGAGTTGGAAACGTTTGTCATCAGATAAAGACCTTTATTTGACCAATATTTTAGAGGGAACATTTAGTAGTTGTTGGCCACAGTCAAGCTATAGACAGTGGATGATAACTGAAGTTAGCAGCTTCGAAGTCATGTTATGGGCATGCAGAAGGAATTGACCAGTAACATTCAGAATAGAGAAATTAAGGATCTCAGCAGTTTAATTTGGTCTTTAGTTACAGGAAAAAAATGTCATCAAGAGCTGAAGAAATAGTTCCAAGAAGATAAAAATTAAGAAATACTGATTCCCCATTAGATTGTGAACTATTAGGGCAATTTTGAGGGCAATGGTTGTTTTTGACTTTCTTTATATCTCTAGAACTTAATCCAATGCCTGACCCATAGTAGGTAGTTAATAAATGCTTATAGATATAATATGAAAGTAAGCTCTCATCACAAATTGAAATGTCTTAAGGAGATCCTTGTTTCAGAAAATTTGAACAAGCAAGTTTGGGGAATTGATTGTCTTAAAGAAAGGACAAAATATTTTGCACCAGAAGAAATCAGAATATAAAGCCAATTTTTTGAAAAGGAGAAAAAAGTTGTCCTCACTTCAGGGATAAAAATTCAGTGAGCAAGAAATAAAACATAAGTTTGATAAAATCTGGTGAGTGTTGGTATCTCAAGTGTCCATTATTCTTGATCCTTTGTTGGAGCCCAGCATCAGTGATGACCTAAAAAACCCTCCTCCTCAAACAGTCTAAACAGCATTTCAATATTGTGATTAAAATTAAGTATCATTCTGGAAAGGAAAAACTATTAATTATTCTAAACGTGCCATAAATACCAAAAACAAACAAACATATTTACATTGTTTGGAGCTGAGCACTAGGAGACTATGCAGCTAGGTGCCTCAGTGGATAAAGCATTGGCCTTGGAATGGGAGACATCTTCAAGAGTTCAAATCTAGACTTAGACACTTACTATTTATGTGACCCTGGGCAAGACACTTAACCCTGTTTGCTTCAGCTCCTCATCTGTAAAATGGACTGGAGAAGGAAGTGGCAAACCATTTTAGCATTGTTGCCAAGAAAAACCCAAATAGGGTCACAAAGAGTTGGACACAACTGAAATGATTCAATAACAAGTAGGAAGCCATAGAGCCTTCATGGATCCACAACTTTATCTATAATATAAGCTTTCTACACACTATGATGCCAGCAACCCTATGGGGTAGACATCCATGAACTGCAGATGGAGTTCTCATGGGAAAGGCTGGGAGAATGACTGTTGGCATGGGCTGAGATAGGATTATCCTGACTTGATTTCTCAATGTGATATTTCTTCTTGGATGAAAAATATCCCACCATTTCATCCTGGCTCAGTACAATTGATTGTCTATATGACTCTAGCCTGAAATTGACCTCAAGAAAGGCAATCATTTGCCTCTGGGTGTATAGCTATGTCCCTATTCTTCTTTTGTGGCAGGTGATCACAATATTGAATGCAATATTAGATTTTTATCTCATAAGCTAATACTGAAACACATCTAAGTTACTATAATAAGATTCAGGTATTGAGCCATTTAGTCTAGAATTTTAGTCTTTTCTATATCCTAACTAATCAATCAAATAGATATTTTGCCCTTTCATCTGCCTGCTACTAGTCATATGTTCCTATATAACATTAGGAACTTTAATGTCTCACAATGGTATGACAATAATTAGGAAATGATGTAAAGATTTGTGAAACCAGGACATAATTCTGTTATTTAGTGAGGTTAATATCATGACTGTTTTCAGTTCTGTGTTAATGAAAAGAATTTCAGTAGAATTAATTATCTTAAAAGATGAATGACTTTTGGTCTATTTTTTGTTTTCTTAAGGAGATATTCTCTTTTACTCAGGGTCATTCATTTGAATATGGTTACTAACTGAAAATGTTTTATTATAAACAAATTCTTTAATATGCGTTGTTTGGAATTATTACCTAGCACATTTATACATCCCACCTCAGAACTTTTTGAGGGTAATATGACAACTTTTAGAGAGTTTATTATTCTAATTAGAGTTTATCCTCCCAGAAAAGGGCACTGTTATTAGTTCCTTAGCAGAATCTCATCCCCCTAAAGGAGGAATGAGAAGCTAAAAGAAAATAACTAGAGTAAATAACAATAACATTAGATAATTATGTGTGTGAAATATAAAAATTAGGTTCAGGATTTTCTAATTTTTCAGTAGTTATTTGAATTTCTTAAATATATTAACATAACAATTTGTTAGTCTAAAATTTTAAATTCTCTGATCTAAAAGTTTCCCAATTTGATGTTCTTATTAGTAGAGTCATAAAGTTTGACCTAGGTCTTGCTACCTGACCTGGTTATTGGCCAAGTAGACTTAAAATTGTATTAAGATCTATTTTATAAGAGATTTTAAAAGAAAATGGGATCTTTGCAAGGGACCTGAACTGGAGAAGCAATTCTGCTAGAAGCTTCTCTGAAACCCCACCCATTCCAGAATGCAAAGATTACATTAAGAGATATTTTTAGAAACCAGAGAACTTTATGAGATGTACAAACCCTATTATATGATGGACTGATGAAATGGACAATGGGAGTAGATTATCATTTTAAAAATTTACTTCTTCCCTATGTGCCTCTTTTCTGTAAGGTCTACTTGCCAAAGAGGACTTTGCCCAGTGGCTCCTGTCAATGTTGGTTAATCTTTCTCCCTTTTCCCCTCACATTGTTTCCAATCATAAGCCTCATCATTAAAAATCCTTTATGAAGGATTTGCCATATCAGTTAGTGGTTCATTGAGGAGATTGTGTCTCTCAAAAGAATCAGAGGGGGGAATGATGGAAGTCATTTTGCCATTATATTAATAACCCATTATTAATTAAGATCCAGACTATTTATTTCCTCATTTAGGGCCCATCCCCTATAGGTCAGCCAGTCTCTGAAAGGCATGGCTGATTGAGGAAATTGCCATAATTCTTGGAGAATATATTCTTTGATCTTGGGCAGGACACCACCCACCTAGAAGACCTTATTTATGTTTAGAGTGTAAACAGAATCTAATCTATGTGAATTCCCATCCCAAAACAAAGAGCCTATGCTACTGCATCCCTCTACTAGAGTTTTAGGTGACCTAGCTCATGAAGGAGAAAACCAATCACAATGGTATAGATAGAGATGGATTCCTCTGTCCAGATTTCTGGAGGCAGCTGAGTCTCATAATCAAGCCATGTTTTCAGCAAGAGGAGCTGAAGACTTTTAGTCCACCTCCTCACTAATTGTCCAATTAATTGATTTTCACCTGTCAGGGGTATCTCCTTTTCTAAAGGTATTTAAAGTATCCAGTGTCTCCATGATTTTGTTTTTGGTTACTGAGAGAAACCACTAACCATCAATGTATTGATTAATAGTTAGCCTAATTAATAAATTGATTATTAATTACCCAGAAACTCTGTCTCTTAGGTTTTCCATTCATCACAGTAAATAGCACCAAGTAGCATTAGACAAGGCTGAAATAACAAAGAAAAGCTAACTATTAAAAAAAGCCTCATCCCAAGGGATATAGTCTATAATCGATCAAAACAACATAGCAAACATTCACAAGAATGATCAGCAAAAGTCAGAGTATAAAATTTAAATTTCAGAAAGTGTGGTGAATAAGGATAATATCTCATTGATTTTCATAGATTCCAGAATTTGTTAAACACTTGCTAAGTTACAATCATGCTAAACACTAAGCATACAAAGAAATTTAAAAAAATATGGTCTCTGTTCTCCAGTGGTAGAGATGACATGCAAACAATCATGAACATACAAGATGCATACAGTATAAGTGGAAATTAACCTCAGAAGGAAGGGATTGAAGGTGGTACCCATACAGGGTAAGATTTAAGCTGAGTCTTGAAGGATGACATGGAAACTAGAAGCTGCAGGTGAAGAGGAAGAGAGTTGTAGATATGTAGTTATAAAACTGAAAATTGATTTTAGTTCTCTTTTTCTAAGACTTACACAAGCTAGATTTAATATTCCCTTTTGAGATTCCTTCACCTTGTAAATTTTACCCAACCATGCACGTCAGAAAAACTTGCCTAAAAGTCAAGCTTTCATCTTATAATTACTTCCACTTTTGTAACCCCATGCATCACCCACTTTTAAGAGAAACTTGATTAACCTAAAAGGTCAAATCTCATCAATCTAAACTATTATAGCAGGTCTCATCTCCTACACACTAATCCCATCACTTGACTACCTTTGTCTTGTGATTAAAATCACATCATAGCTGTGGTTAAGGGGATTTCCAAATGGGAGGTCCAAATGATGCAACCTTGATTCTGACTATGCTATCAATGGACAATCAGAAGACACACCTAAGTTGCTCAGATGTTTTTCATTTTTTAATAGTGTTTTATTTTTCCCCTAATTACACATAAAGATAATTTTTAACATTCATTTAAAAAAATTGAGTTCCAAATTTTCTTCCTCTTTTCCTCATTCCCCCCCACCCCAAGACAGCAAGCAATTTGATATAGGTTATATATTTTATAGATTTTATATGTTTCGTATATATGTATGTATATATATATATTATAGGTTATAAATATCATACATAGGTTTTATATATATTTTATAGGTTACATATGATATAGGTAATAACATGTTAAACATGTATACGTATTGGTCATTCTGTAAAAGAAGAAACATACCAGTAGAAGGAAAAACATGAAAAAAAAAAGTGAAAGATAGTATGCTTCAATCTACATTCAGACTCCATCAGTTCTTTTGCTGGATGTGGATAGCATTTTTAATTGAGTCCTTTGGAATTGTCTTGGATCATTGTATTGCTGAGAATAGGTAAGTCATTCACAGTTGATCATTGTACAACATTGCTGTTACTATGTACGGTGTTCGGTGTTCTCCTGGTTATGCTCACTTCACTTTGAATTAGTTCATGTAAGTTTTTCCAGGTTTTTTCTGAAATATGCTGGCTCATAGTTTTTCATAGCACAACAGTATTTTATCGTAATCATATAACACAACTTGTTCAGCCATTTGCCCAATTGATGGGCATTTCCTCAATTTCCAATTCTTAACCACTACAAAAAGTTGCTCAGTATTTTGCTCTGTCAACTTGCTAATAATTATAAAAGACCTTGTCAGCTCTCACTCAAGATCCTTGGTTATCTAGAGAGGCTATTGACCCAATTTATTGATTACTGTTAACCCAACTAATAAATTGATTTCACATAGAATTTGCACCTCAGTTTACCTTAATTTCTACCATAACAGGGCAAGTAACCTGTGTGAAGGCATAGAATTAGGAGACGAAATGTCATATGTTAGGAACAGCAAATAGACCTGTGTAGCTGGATCATCTACTTGAAAGGTAGGGAGGGGCCAGATAGTGAAGGATTTAAAATGCCAAATGAAAATGGTATATTTTATTCTGCAGGTAATATGTAGTCACTGGAGTTGGGGGATGGGATAGCTGTGTGACATTAGAATTGTAAATTAGGGAATCATTTTGGGAGCAAAGTAGAGGATGAATTGGAATGGGAGGTGTTTGAGGCAAGGAGATTAATTAGAAGACTACTGCAATAGGCCAGGTGAGAGGTAATGAAGGCCTGTACAGGCATATCAAGTTTTATTGTGCTTTGCTTTATTACATTTTGCAGATATTGTGTTTTCTACAAAATAAAGGTTTGTGGTAACCCTGCATTAAACAATTCTATGACACCATTTTTCCAATAGCACATGCTCAAATCATGTCTGTCACATTTTGGTAATTCTCACGATATTTCAAACTTTCTCATTCTCATTATCTGTTATGGTTTTCTGTAATCAGTGACCTTTGATGTTACTATTGCAATTGTTTTGGAGTGCCAAGAATCACACCTATACACACTAATTCATTGTTGGTGGAGTTGTGAATTGATCCAACTATTCTGGAGAGTAATTTGGAAGTATGCCCAAAGGGCAATCAAAATGTGATCCCTTTGATCCAGCAATACCATTGCTGAATGTAGTGGAATACTATTGTGCTACAAGAAATGATGAGGAGAGGATTCTGGGAAGATGGCAGAGTAGGTCAGAAAATTCTAAGCTCTCAAGATTTTCCCCCATAAAAGAGTTAAAATAGCACCTTAGCATGAACAAAGTGTGGGTGGAGACAAAGAAAAATAGGAGCAACAACCAGGACCTTCTTGGGACAATTTGAGAAGATCCAAAGAAAAATCCCAAGACCCCGATTGGTCCCCTCGAACAGTAAACACCTTGAGGCCAGATTCCATTTTAACAACAAGTGGCAAGCCTCTTAAACAACTAGCAGCAAGTCCTGGGTTTAGTTGCCTTGAGAGGCTGCCTCAGCCCCAGCCACAGGAACTTTTCACCCAGGGATAGTGAGGGGCATTGGGTGTTTGAGCCCAGGAAGATTGAGGAAACCTCTGCTGATGAGGCACACCAGACCCAGCTGTGCTTCGAAGTGTAGTGGGGGCAAGAAGAAACCAGTACAGGCAGAAGCAGTGGGGCAGAAAGCCACTGGCTGTGGGCACTTACAGGAGGTTTGGCTTTGCTTCCAGGCTAGAGGGCAGAACTGAAGATCTGGGGCAAAAGGCCCCATTTCCCATACCCCACGGCCGGAGGTGATTAGAAAAGTCAAGCTATTACCACAAAAAATGCACAGGCAAAGGAGAAAGAATCCAACCATAGAAAGCTATTATGGGAATAGACATGACCAGGGTTCATCTTCAGAGGAGGATATTGAAGTAAAGAAACCCCCAAAGAGTAATGTCAAATGGTCACCTGCCTAAAAAGAATTTATAGACGATCTTAAGAAAGACTTTAAAAATCAAATGACAGAGATGGAGGAAAAACTAAAAATAAATAAATAAATAAAAATAATCCAAGATAAACAAGAAGGTTATGAAAAGAAAGTCAACCAATTAGAAGAAGAGATTCAGAATCTTAAGGAGGAAAATGACACCTTGAAAAATAGAATTGGGTAAAGTGAAGCCAATGAAATTATAAGAGATCAAGAAATAGTTAAACAAAACATGAATAATGAAAAAAATAGAAGAGGAAATGAAACATCTTTGTAAAAGCAATGTGTCTAGCAGCTACCGAGGCTGTGTAAGACCAACGACAAGAGATAACAGAAGGGCTGCAAACACAAGTTCTTTGATCTGCTTTTCTAAGGAAAACAACTTTAAGGGGTTCACAACCTCAGTTTAATCAAACATACATATATCATTCACTTAGTTCAGGGAAAAAAGATCAGCCCCCCTGAACTTCAGGGCAAATGCAAACAGAAATTACGAACATCACAGACCTCCTCTGATCAAATCACTATTCATAGTTACCAGAGAAGCACCAACATCTGGGTTACAAAGCCAGCAAGGGGGGGGGCATGGCTTCAATGATTTGCCCAGAGTTTCATCACTCACATTCTTTCAATGAGTGTATCCCCAAAAGTCAAACACTAACCTTCCAGTACATATAGCCTATTCAAGACCTTGAGTATTTGAGGCTTACCATTTAGGGTGTGGGAAAGTTAATTAATCACTAGTACCATATCATATACATTTTTTCCAATCAATGACTCTCCATGGTCTTAGTTCTGAGAAACACTCCAGAACAAAGATTCCACTTTACCTGCCCCATTCAAATAAAGGCCAGACTCATCAAAGGCACTTGACAACCTTAGCATCTCAAAAGAGAACAGCAAAAAATCCTGCCCTGATTATCATTACCATCTTGAAAGGCAACAGATTTGGAGAATAAATCAAGAAGAAAAAATATAAAAATAGTCTGACTAACTGAAAGTTATGATCAAAAAAAGAATCTTGATACAATAATACAAGAAATAATTAAAGAAAATTGTCCTGAAGCATTAGAACAAGACAAGGAAGTAGAAATAGAAAAATCCATTGATCACCATTTAAAAGAGATCCTATGAGGAAAACTCATAGGAATATCATAGTCAAATCCTGAAACCCCCATCTCAAGGATAAAATATTAAAAGCATCAAGATTAAAACAATTTAAATATGGTGGTGCCACAACTAGAATTACATTATACAGAATTAGAATTACACAAGCAGGGACATTAAAGGACCACAGGTCTTGGAACACAACATATGGAAGAGCAAAAGACCTGGGGCTCTGGCTGAAAATATCATACCTTGCAAATTTAAGTATTATCTTGAATGAAAAAAATGGACATTTGACAAACTCTCAGACTTGCCAGACTTTGTTAAAAAAAAAATCCTGAACTTAATAGAAGAAATGACATACAAGAACCAAGAGAAACATTAGGTACATACCAAAGTCTGGGTATAAGGGATTCATAAGGACAGACTGTTTACCTTTTATGTAACATAAAATGTAAAATGTATCTCTAAGATTCTTATTAATAGTTGGCAGGCTCGTAAGAAAGAGGGGGTAAACCTGAATATGTGAATTTAAAAAGTAAAACCATTTAGAAACAGCTAAAAAGAGTAACTATTTTATACAAATGAGATGCAAGAAGAAGAAATAGAAAGGAATTCGATGGGGGAGGAGGGCTGGTAGTTCTGGTAACGTACTTTCATTGGGGATGGGTTTAAGAGGGAAAAATACATATATATTTAGAAGAGTATAAACATCTTCTAAATTTAGAAGAAATAAAATGGCAGGGGTATAGAGAGGGGGGAGAGGACAAGGGAGGGATCTTTAGAGGGGAGAATGAAGGAATAGGTAAAGGGTCATATAGAAGGGTGTTTAGATTTGTGGGAATGGGAGGATAGGGGAGGGATCCTTGGAGTGGGATAGACAAGTTAAAGAAGGGCAAGGTAGTGGATAGAAGTAAAGTAGAGGAATCAGGAGGGATAGGACACAAGAGATATGCACAAACAAAAACAAAGATCAGGAGTACAGCATGTTTGGGAAAGCATATGTCTATATATGTATGTATATGTATATGTTTATAGCTATAGAGAAAAATATCTAAACCTTATAGTAGCCTTCTGGGAGGGAGGAGGAGAGGGAAAAAAAGAACAAAGTAAAAAAGTGCACCATAGAGAACAAAAGAAAACTCACAAGGAAAAAAACAAAGATGGACAATTCTCAACACAACATGTATTATTTATCATACAGGCTTTATTGAAATGAATACTCATTGCTACATATTTTGAATCCTCTCTTACATTCTGCTATGCACATAACGTGCTTTTTTTCTTTCTTACTTTGTATTTAAGTTTTAATATTTTGGTTTTTTTCTCTATTCTGTAATTGTGTTCTGCCCCTTCAGTCTAAAATAAAACTAAAAAAAGTAAAAGAAATGATGAGCAGGTATTTCGTAAAAACCTGGAAAGGCTTAAATGAACTGATGCTGAGTGAAGCGAGTAGAACCAGAAGAATGTTGCAGACAGTAACAACAACATTGTGTGGTGACCAACTATCATTGCCTTAGCCATTCTGAGCAATACAATGATCCAAGACAATTCTGAAAGGCTTATGATAGCAACTGTTATCTCTATTCAGAAATAAAAAAACCTGATGGATTTTGAGTGAAGATCAAAGCATGCTATTTTCACTTTATCTTTTTGTCATTTTAAATTTTTTTGCCAAATTGTTTTTGCAAACTTTCTTTTTTCTTTTCTTTTGTTGCAAACTTTTTTCCTTTTCTTTTTGTAAACTTTCTTCTTTGAAAACATGACTAATCTGGAAATATGTTTCACATAATTGAACATATATAACCTATATCAAATTTCTTACTGACTTAAAGAGGGGGAAAGTAAGGGAGGGATAGAAAATTTAGAACTCAAAATTTTATAAAAAGTGAATGTTAAAAATTGTATTTACATGTAAGTGGAAAAAATAAAATACTACAGATTTTTTTAAAGGGACTGCACCCATACAAGATGGTAAATTTAATCAATAAATCTTGTTTGTGTTCTGACTACTCCAATGACCTGCCATTTCCCCTCCCTCCCCCACTTCTCAGACCTCCCTATGCCCTGAGAGACAGCAATATTGAAATTAGGCCAATAAACAACCATACAATGTCCTCTAAGTGTTCAAGTGAAAGAATAAATCAATCAACACAGCAAAATTCATTGCTGTCTTATTTTAAGAAACTGCCACAGCCACTCCTACCTTCATCAACCACCACCCTGATCAGTAAACAGCAATTAAAACTGAGGCAAGACCACCCCCCCCAAAGAAAAGATCATGACTCATTGAAGGTTAAGACGGTGGAGCATTTTTTAGCAATAAGGTATTTTTAAAAATTGAGGTGGATACATTTTTCAAACACAATACTATTGAAAATTTAACTTTTATATGCATTGGGAAACAAAAAAAATTCATGTGACTCTATTGAGACTCTGTTGTGGTGGTCTGGAACTGAACTTGCAATATCTCTGAGGTACGCTTGTATATAATGGTGTGAGTTGTGTGGGTATTACCATATATGGGGGGTGTCAAAGTGAAAAACACAGGCTTAGACCAAAAATTGGCTGTATATGGTGTGTAGAATGACATTGATGTTGGGAACTTGGGTGAGAGGGAGGATGATGGTTTCTTTAGCAGTTGGAAAGATAATGAATTCTGCTTTGGACATGCTGATTTTAAGACTATGAGACATCCAATTTGAGCTGTTCAAAAACAGCTGGTAAAGGGAGATTGGAACTTAGGAAAGAGCTTAGGGATGGATAAATAGATCTGAGAATAATTTGCACAGAGATGCTATTATGAACCCATGTGACCTCATGAAGCCCCAAAATGAGATAGTATAAAGAGAACAGAGAAAAGCGTTACCCAGGAGACAGCCTTGGGGTGATCCTCATTGCCTTAATTTATATTTCTTCTGAAGTTGAGAAAAAACTACATGTATAAAGAATGCAGGGTATTTTTCCCCAACCTCCAAGTGAAAGGATTGAAGGACTCCTCTTGGATCTTCACCTAATTAAGGAAAATGGAGAACTTGGAAGGGATGAATGAGGGAAACATTAAAAAAAGAAAAATGTAGGGGAAAAAGAACAGTGAGAAGCTTTTGAATGAAAGCTGGTGGCACAGGTTTGTCACTTTAAGAAGATACTTTATGTCATCAATCCCTTCCCCAACTCTTATCCAATCTGCTTTGAATTGCTTTAATGGATTCATTAGCAGGTGATTTGCTTTATGCTAGGCAGATGAAGCTTGTATCTTTGAAGAAGATAATAATAATAATACCAAATATAATAATTTTGTTATTATTATCATAGCTGGTATTTATGTAGTGCTTTAAGGTTTGCAAAGTACTTTACATATATTATTTAGTCCTCAGGACAACCCAGGAATATAAATGCTTTTGTTATTCCAATTTTATAGTTAAGGAAAGAGTTAAGGGACTTTCCCAATGCCAAACAACTAGTTTGTGTCTGAGGCTGGATTTTAACTTAGATCTTGACTCTAGATCCGGTGGTCTTTCTACTGTCCTTGAAGGACATTTTACTGACCTTGGAAAGAGAGGGAAAATGCAACAGGTTTGACCTAGCAGTGAAACTTGCTCCAGGCTCTACATGATAGTGGTATTCCAAAGTCAGGAATAATAAAAAAGAGACTGGGATTCTTTAAAAGTACTTTATGGACTCACATAGCTCCAAGTAGCAGCTGTGTGAAGTATTTTACAGTGTTTAGCACAGCTAAATACCAACTTCTCTAAGAAATTCAGGACTTCATATTTACTGAACATGAACAGTACCTCCCTCCAATCCCCATAATGGTCCCAGGCATCTAACTTTCCCTCCTAACCCCAACTCTTGAACGTCACTCAAACAATGACTTAAGCCAAGCTCTATCTTTATACTTTGATAGATCTGTGTTCTCATTGATGTAGAAAAGTAACCCATCAATGCCTACCTATCTTGTAGAATTTATTTTATGTCCTTCTGTAAATCTTGGACCTGTTTTTTAAAATTTCTTGATGTTGCATAGACAACAATATTGCAATGTATATAGGTTATTCATTGCTCTCACAAGGTAACTGCCCATATTTTTCCTAGTCATGCATGCTTCCTTATAGCACCTTTTACACTTTGTCTTCTGAATAGTTCTCCATTTCTAGTATGTAGCTTCCTGTTTATGACCATTACAATACTCTCTAGTACTCAATGGGGTGACCCTGAACCTTTATTTGATAAAAGTGAAAACTCATTAATATGGTTAGACAAAAGTGAATTCCCCCTGGAAATAATGGATTTACCCTTGCTTGACATCTTCAAGCAAAGGCTGAATGAACTGGTGGGAAACTTATTATACAGAGGATGCTGTTAGGTGATTGCTGAGATGTTATTTGTGGTGTTTGAAAGTCATGAAGAGTGGGAGAAGTATCACAAGAACAAAGAGGGACAAATTTTATGTTAGTTTTCAAAATTAGGAAACTGTATTCTTCAAGTTATAGGCTGCTGATTTTGACTACAATTCCTTTAAAAAAATTCTAGAATGCATCATG
The DNA here is from genome assembly GCF_011100635.1 of Trichosurus vulpecula. Lineage (NCBI taxonomy): Eukaryota > Metazoa > Chordata > Mammalia > Diprotodontia > Phalangeridae > Trichosurus > Trichosurus vulpecula. The sequence goes on along the minus strand of NC_050575.1, from coordinate 229,209,835 downwards.
GAACATGAGTTTTGTTACCTGAGCACAATTATTACCAGGAATTAAAGAAGTTATATATTTTGTACCTCTCTAGAATTTCCCTTATGTTGCCACTTCAGTACATGCCTTTAACATCCTAAATGACCACATGTACAGAATTCAGTAGTGTTGAAGAATAAAAGGGAATAATATAATTATGGTACCCCATGAAATATTCCAGACAGGTAGAAATGAGCCTAGAGAGAATTTGCTAGCTACTAGCTCTCAGCTGGAAGATCAAGCAAAGGCCTGTCTAGGGTTCTACAATTTCGGTAGGGTTCTACAATTTCCCTATCAACTTCTTCAGGGCTCCCAGTACATCCTTGTTCCTCAAGCTATAGATCAGGGGGTTCAGGGCTGGAGTGATATTGGTATAGAATACAGAGAAGATATTGTCCTGCTGAGGGCTGTGGTAAGCACTGGATAGGACATAAATAAACACAAGAGGTCCATAGTAGAGCCCAACCACTGTCAGATGAGAAGAACAGGTAAGGAGCGCTTTCTTTCTCCCCTGTGTTGAAGGCATGTGGAACACAGCAGTTAAGACTAGAGTATAGGAGAGAAGGATAGCAGAGAGGGGGATGAGGAGAAATGATGCACCCATTGTGTATACCATGAACTGGTACTTTGTGGTGTCAGCACATGCTAGCTTCAGCACAGGAGGGAGCTCACAGAGCAGGTGGCTTATCACCCGGGTTCCACAGAAAGGGAAGTGCATAGTGTATATGGTGTGCACAAGGGCACTCATGAATGCCAAGAGCCAGGACGTGGCCACCATGGACCAGCAAATTTTTGGTCTCATAAAGACCATATAGTTCAGGGGATGTTGAATGGCTACGTAGCGGTCATATGACATGAAAGCCAACAGGATATCTTCAGCACCTCCAACTGTCAGTATCAGAAACATCTGAAATCCACAGCCTACAAAGGAGATGGTATTCTGTCCTTGCAAGTAATCCACAAATGTTTTGGGAGAACTGATAGTTGTAAAGAGCAGATCCATAAGTGAGAGCTGGCTGAGCAAGAAGTACATGGGCACATGGAGCCTCTTGTCCACAGCAATCAAAAGGAGCAGAAGGCCATTGCTGATCACAGCCACCAAGTAGAAGAATGTGATTGTGGCACAAACCAGTCCAGGATACTTACTCTCCTGGAGAATTCCCATGAGGAAGAAACTGTTATCCAAGGTGGTATTCCAGAGTTCCATTGCACAGGCTCTTTTTTCCTGGATCAAAGTAGAGAGGTAAATACATAGACTCAACAAATCTAGGAATGCTATAAATGTATGATGTTACAGGCCACTAAAAGTCAGTAGGTGGTAAGTCAATGGGGGTGAGAGCCTTTCCATTGGCCAATTGGACTCATGGCAATAATTATTGAGCTTACTTTCTGATAAAAGTATATCTTCTCTAACAATGACGAAGATGACAACCAAATTGAGCCAAGTAAAGGGTGATAAATTACTTCAAAATATGTACATATATATATAAACCTCTCAACAGAACTATTTTAGAATATAAGCCCATATAAAATCTATTAAACTATTTGGAGTAATGTGATGGGATTAGTCTTTTAGATTTGCCTCATACTACTATTTTTTCTAGGATTTTTAAATTCTTGCTTGTATTTGCAAGTTTTGTTGTTTTCTGCCTAACGATAATTGATTTATATAGATTGTATAGATTTATATAGTTTATTATACATTTGTAATTATGAAGGTCAAGTTTTAGGAATGTTAGGATGAATTTTGAAGAGAAATAATAAGGAGAAGAAATCTGAATAGATGCAGTTAGTATTCGATTTGTTTCTGTTCTATAATAGTAGGAACTGATGGTTTTGTGTTGCATCACTTTTTATATGGTTTTTCTTTTCCCCTAAAACTCAAATGGTAAGAATTTGTGTGAGGATGGAAAAGGAAGAGTGATAGTTGTGAGAGAAACAGGCAATGAAGTTAAAGGTCAGAGAGAAAAGGCTTAAAGACCAGTGATAGCAATATCCTTTTTGCTGGTGCTTTCTGACAAGCCTACTCATCCGACTTCATGAAACCTGTAGTTTGCAAAGTTTGAATATCCCTAGTAATGACAAGACTGAGTTGGATGCCTGGCATATGAGCAGGGACCCCAAATTCACCTAGAATATAAATCTATAAACTTCACTTTTCCACCTCTTCTTCTAGAGCAGCTGTTTCCACTTAATGGTTGGCTAACATCTTGGGTATTTGTGGCAATTGTCCAAGGGGTTCACACTAAAAATTCTCAAAGGTTCTTTAAGCAGATGATAATTGGCCAATTTTGTTGTAAATATATTTTTCTCCTGTGACAACAAGCATGTGTATGTCTAAACCTTTATAGGCTTATTTCTGTAGTGATTCAAAACTGTCATGATTATGTTCACAATAATTTTGGTATTTTGTACAACAATTACCTCAAATTTGATGCTTTCTGTTTAAATGCAACATTTCTTCCCATTTTGCAACCTGTCATCAAATTGTTTTCAAATCACCACAAGGGTTAAACAATTTCCAAATCATTTTTAAACTAAGGATATTATTTGTGTTAAATAACATGTATAAAATAAATTTAATATGAAGTTTTACAGATGATAACATGAGTATGAGGTCTTCCTAGGTTACTTTTAATTTTTACAGAATGTTTCATATAAACTACATGTAATTATTTTATAAATGCAACTTTATAATTTTATATTTAAAATTTTCAAATTATAGGTAAATTTTTATAATTTATTAATATAAATTTATGAATATAAATATAGTATACATTTTAATTCATAGTTTGGGGGCAAAATTATTGTATTTATTGTAAGCACTTAATGAATATTTTGAATAGCATATTAAACCTGCCTCAATGATTCACAGCATATTTTGTTGTTGTTGAAAGGGTTTGTAGAACAAAATACTTTGGGACCTACTGTTCTAGAGCATTGATCACTGAGTGTGCATTATTTCCCTCCCTAAAAGGGAAGTTAAACAAATTCAAACTATACATGTTCTAGAACTCCTTTGTCCAGATTGATCCTCTGGGGGTTTGTGGGGAGACTTCTAGGGCTCAGGAGAGAGAGCATCAGTCTTACAGTTGCTTGGTAAATGAAAACATTTTAATTATGTATTGCAATATTATTAAACACTGTTTCTTTGAATATACATACATATACATGTATATGCAAATATACATGCATGTATTTCTATGGAGAGCCAACACCATTGTGCAATATTACCTTGACTAATGTTCAATAAAATATAGGTCAATCAAGTGAAGAAGGCAGGTTTGTAGGGATGAGGTAGAAAAGTTCACTAATTTTTATTGGATAGGTCCATAGATCCACACACTTCCTTACAATGAGTTGATCAGCTGCCATATGGATAGAAGCAGTGTTGAAAGGAAAAAGCATTCTGATTCTCTGAAAACCAAAGAAATCATTGGACTTGCTAAAATCTTCTATGCACAGGTCATGCACAAACTTCAAGACTGAGTAGTTATCAATGATATCTGTGGCTGAGTGGGTCTCCTCTGTGCAGAATTAAGGAATAGAATTTTTATAAGAGAAATGCAAGGAAATATCTGTCTGTAATTAAACAAGTTTCTTTCTGCTTATGGGTCAGCTTCTCTTTGATTCTGTTTGTATAAAATCCAAGAAAGAATATAGTAATTGCAAATGAAAGGTAGTTGAGAAGATTGCATCTTCTGCAATTGTAAGCCTCATCTTGATAAATTAAGTATTACTCAAGAGACCATCCCTCTTCCAGTAATCCCTCATATTAGTGTATATGTATGGTAAACAGTTTTCCACAACATTTAGTCACAAGATTTGTCCAAGAAACGTAACCCCCAAAGGTTAAAGGACTAGGATAGCCTAATTTTGCAGTGACTTTCTGGGAGTATGGCATGTTTGTGTTCCTACCAGTACAAAATAACAGTTATGTATGCACAATTTATAGGTTGGACTCTATTCTGAAAGAGAAGGGGAACATACTAGGGGAATGTACCTCTACTTTCAGTTTTAGTAATAATAAAGTGTTCTTTGAAAGAGTAGCAGTGAATTTATGATTCAAAAGACTGTTTATGAATCATACTTTATGCTTTTCAGCATAGATGTGGTGAACTATAGGTACATAATGAGGTATATATTTAGAGACAAAGGTAATGTTTTTATTTCTTAGAAAAAGCCTTACTTAAAGGAAAGAAAGAAAAATATCCAAGGAAGGAAAGATAAGTTCTAATCTGTACTAGGAAATTTGAGAATAGAATGAAATTTTAAAGAAAAGAATCACTTAACATTTGGAGTGAAATAGTAGACTTTAAACTGAAAAAAGGTGGGGACAGGAGGAATGTGTTTGTGTATATCTACTAATATGGTTGCTAAGTCTAATATAGTAATTAGAATAGAAGAAGAGAGTACTTCTCAGGAGAAAATAATCAAACAAGGAATTCGGCAATAAAAAAGGATCTAAGAAGTCTACGTACACTAAGCACAAAGAGTGGATAATAAACAGGGCAAAATAGATCCCAGCTCATGAAGAAAATTTGGTCTTCTTCATTCAATTGAGATTCGTTGAGATTAAGTTTTTATGATAACAGTATGCTTAGGGAAGTGTACACTGTTTTCACAATGAACAGAATTAAAGGAAGCAAGGAAAAGGCATTGCATATTAAAAAGATATATCCATATAAAGATATGTACTATCCTGGCAGCTGGGGGAGGGAATATTATATAGAACACCTGGGTGAGGATTATTGGAAGGAGAATCAGAGCTGACATTGTTGTGGGAATATAATTCAAATAAACTAGACAAAAGGAATAATTTAGACAAAAACTTTGGGTGTGAGATCACAAACATGGCATGATGGTATGATATTAAAATGATAGGGAACTTAAAATACCTGTATATTGGATGGGGATGTCTGCCAAAGCTGAGAAGTTGAAAAATTTATGCTTTGAATAAATGAAAATTGTAGTTATTTAAATGGAAGAAGAGTTGACAATGAATTGACAATTGATTGACTTTGCTGGTCCTGATTTTGACTGATGATGAGGAAGTGATTACTCAAGTAGAAATGATGGGAATTTTAGGGTTGAGTAACTACTCTTTCATGAAGTTTGTGATGGAGGAGAAAAGAAATTCCATGAATACTGTGATTTGTACCACTTATTTTAGGAGAGAAGAAAGGATAGATAAGATTTAATGGTTTAATATATTGATATTAAGAAGCTAGTTGGTGTAGTTGACAGAGTCATCTGGAAGATCTGAGTTCAAATCTTGCAACAGACATTTGCAGTTTTGGAGCCCCAGATAAGTCACTTAACTCTCTTAGCCTTGGTTTCTTCATCTGTTACATAGTAATAATAGTAGTACCTACCTCACAGGGTAACAAGAGGATCACATGAGATATGTGTGTATCCATATCTATAAACATACATATATACATATATGGTACTTTGTAAATCTTAAAGTGTTATATAAATATTGATGGTTATTGTATCAAGAACTATTGGCTTTGGTGGGATGGTAACATTGCCAAGATCAAGTACACGATCGTCTTTTTGTGTGGCTAAAGTGGGGTGGAGAAGTCCATCATGTGACATGAGTATGTTGAGGAACAGGGTGGTTAGGGTGGTTGAGAGAGCATCAAAATGTATGTTGACATCACTTAGTATGAGAGAAAGACTGAAAATCAGGCACCAAACTCATTCTGGAAAGAAGGGAAGTGTTTTGGAGAGCTTTGCCAGTGGTTACCAGAATTTTGATTGGATGATTAGATATGGTTCGAGTGAACCTCAGAGGAGGAAAGATTACTGAATCAGGGAAGTAGGGGAAGTTCCTCAAAGTGGTAATAATGAGTAAGCAGTCCTTCCCCACTTGGTTCAGTGAGGAAAGGGAATGAATGAAAATAAAGCTGGTGTTGGAAAGGGAGGCCAGGGATTCTGTGTTATCAGGAAGGAGATAGGTCTCATTGAGAGCTGGAAGATGGAAAGAATAGAAAAGTAAAATCTTAAAGACAAGAACTAGTTTGTTACCTATGGAGCAGTATTCTAGAGGACACAATTGCAAGAATGGCTAACTTTAGAGTAGAAAATTGGGAAGACTGCATTGTGGGGACCGGGAAGAAGGGATTGGACAATAGAGGGGCAAAAGCAGGGTTTAAAGGATAACAGGGGTGGTTGTGATTCAGAGTAGGTTGGGGAACATGTTAATCATCAAGGAATGAGGGCAGGTGGGTTGTCAATGTCCATAGGCATTTAGCTTTACAGTAGAGTCTTCTCACAGCATTAAGAAGTTCAGCTGAGGACAAGTGCTGGGAGGTGAAGGATTGGTATTAATCCTCTTTCTCCTGAGTGCAGAGACCAGGCTGCAGAAATGATGAAATGATGTTTCTTTTCTTCCCAGAAGGGTGGAGACTGGTATACAATGGAATTATGAAATGATGATAATGAATTTAATGTTTTAATATATGTATGAACAAGATAATGGAAATTGAAATATAGGAGAAGATTAGTGTGAAATAAGGGAATGAAGGAGAGCGAAATGGAGTTCATTCTATCTACATGTGGTTCACTAGGTAGCATAGTGGATATGGCCCTGGACTTGGAGGAAGGAAGATCTGAGGCTGGATTCTGCCTCAGAGACTTACTAGTTTATATGTAGTCTGCCTCAGTTTCCTTATCTGTTGTTCAGCCATTCTTAGTCATGTCCAACTCTGTGATCTCTTTTGGGATTTGCTTGGCAGAGACATTGTAGTGGTTTGCCATTTCCTTCTCTGATGCATTTTACAGATGAGGAAACTGAGACAAACAGGATTGAGTCACTTCCAAGAGTCACACAGGTAGTAAGTGTCTGAGGCCAGACTTGAACCTGGGTCTTCCTGACTCCAGGTCTCACATTTTATCCATTGTACAGCCTAGCTGCTTCCTCATCTGTAGAGTAGGGATAATAACAGTACATAACTCACAAGGTGCTTGTGAGAATAAGATGAGTTAAAATATGTGAAGCGCTTTGAAAGCCTTAAAAAGCCATATAAATGGTAGCTGTTGTTTGTCCAGTTAACATTTGTTTGTTCTATTGTTATTCAGTTACTTACTACGTTCCTTTTACCCTCATATTACAGTACTATTGTTATATATGGTTTCTGACCTATTACTTTGCTGCTAGTTCGATCGCCATCACCCTAATATGAGTACTCAGTAGCTAGTAAGTAACATGGGAAGAAGGAATCCTACTTATCACCTGTGTGATCCAGAGCAAGTTGTTTCACTTTTATGGTCCTGAGTTTCTTCATCATTAAAATGAGACTTTTGATTAGTTGAGCTCTAAATCTATGATCTTAATGATTAAGGAGTGGAATTATTCTGAGAGACCTCACATAGCTATACGAACCTCATTGAGAATATAGTCAGTTCTAAGAGAAAAAGGGATTTATATGTGAAAATCACATTCATAATTTTTGCCTTCCCCTGCCCCTCTGCACACTATCTTGGGAAGGATAATAGGAGGAGATGAAAGAAAGAAAAAAGAAGATATTTCTAGAAACAGAAATATCCTAGAAATTGTATCTGGTCTCCTCTTTGGAGTGGGAGAACGATGGTGGCTTGGAGCAGGAGGAGATGGAGGAAAATGGCTTTTCAGATACTGGAGTATATTTAATTGGGTTATAAAATTATATATACAGCATTAGAGTACGTGCCACAGTCCATCTGGGGGACTTCAGAAGCCATCAGAGACTCTTGTATTTATGCTCTGCCTGAGATAGAAAACCACTAATATCAATAGTGGCCCAATTGTGGCCCAATAATCAGGAAAAGCAAAAGCAAAGTCTTGGAGCAAGTTACAACCTCAAGTCCAAGTAGAAGCTAAAGACAGAATTCTGAGGCCTCCTAGAATATCTTCCAGTTTGTGGTAGTATTTAGCAGAAGATTTGAGAAAATTAAGGTGAAAAAAAAAACCCTTCTTTTTATTCTTTCCCCCATCTTTTTTTCTTCTGTGCATATTTTACTTTTGGCCACTTTACTGGCCAGAATTGGACTTTCCTATTGCACAAAGACAATAGGCTTCTCTTAGGAGAAATTATAACTACAACATCTTATATATTTAATATAAATTTTGAGATATGAGAAGACAATCTATTGGAGATCGTTTTGACCATTAGTTAACACCAGTCACTGTCTTTGGAGCTAGTAGAGGAAAGAGTATTTCTACGGACATGGCGTTCTGTTTGGGTACTAAGTTGGAAAAACCACTTCCCCAAAATAAAAATTATTAAATATTCCAGTTTGGCTATCTGGGGAGGATGTGGCATGAATGCTTTTGGTGGACTATGGTTAAGCACAGAACAAGGGGTTGGTTACTGCAGGAAACACTATTGCAGAAGTCAGAAACTAAGGCACTCTAAAGAGATATGGGTTCTACCATCAGATTTGAATGTAACTCTCTAGGTGACTCTGAACCAATTCACACCGCTCACTGGTTCTCACTTTTCATCTCATCAATAGGGTTATGTCTCATGGGGAAAATTTGTGGCTAAAGGAGAAGATATATATATATATGTATATGTATACAGGTGTGAGGGGCTTCTTCATTGTGAGGACCCTATGTTATCATTCTTTCCTTAATTTGGAAAAGAGAATTTTATATTCTATTTTCTTTCTACCCCACCCCCCTCCATTTCCTCTCCCTAAAGAAAATGGAGATTCAGATTCTGTGTGACTCTCTGAGGTAGAACATATGGTTCTTCACTTACCTCTCAGGGAGAAAGTGGATCAGTCCTCAACTCCACTGGCTTTTCTATGGTCAGCTGAAAGTCTAAAATGATATAGCAGAAACAAGTGGGAGAAAATTTATATTTTCTACCTGTGACAAATGTAGGATGGGATTCCTGTGATGAGATGGTTAGGAGTTCACTCATTTTTGGTAATGTTTGGCTTCTCTGATGATTTAATTGAGCATATATGGTCACAACTCAGGAACAATACTAAGGTTGCATGGGACTAATGCCTTTACCTTTCTCCCATGTGTCAGAAAAGGGAAGAAGCTGCTTATCTTATCTTACCTAATTCTCCCTAAACCAGCTCCTCCTTGCCAGCAATGGGAAACAAACAGAAGTCTATAGCTCGAGGAACTCAGAATTTACCAAGCTTTGAGAGGAAAATGATGTAGAGTGGGAAGAGCAGTAGGAGAAATGACAAAAGAGTATTAAAGAAGGCTCGTTCCATATTCAGGTTTTATTGTCTTCTAGGAAGAATGAAAACAGTAAGAGCCATATTCCTGAGGGAGTAGCTGTGCTGTCCCATTAGATGCCTCCTCTTCAGATTGGATCTGTGCCTCAGCTCAGTTCACATGGCATTCTTTGGTTACTTGAGGTGACAACATCATGGACCTGCTCTTCTAGGGTCAGGGCCTTTAATGAGTCCCAGAGGGCATATTTCTTGACCTGATTCCCCTGACTCTCTTACCTGCTGAGTGAGGGAGCAACTCTGATGTATTGAAGGCTAATCTTAAACGTTGTATTCTGGATCCAAATATGGATCATGGACTTGAGTTGCGTGTATTTTTAAATATATTTTCACTTTCTTTTTTTGTTTTTGAGAGAGAACTATTTATTATGAAGTGCCAATGTTGAAAAAGAAAAACATCAATTACTGGGCAATGAGGTGCTTGGTAGCACCTACTTGTAGTGGTGATGACATTGCCTTAGTCTTCATCATCAGGGGGAATACCCAGTTCTTCATCTGTCCACTGAGAAGGATCTGGATAGGGAAAATGACCCAATACAGCATCCGAGTCATGCCAGAAACGCCAGAGAATCCAAAACCACATTGTCGCACTTAACAGCTCGGATTGGAAGATCTGAGATTTTGTAAGATGGGGATACTGCCGGTAGCGGGGCTGAATGTGTACACCATCTCCAGCATGCCGGACTCCTCCAATGCCGCGACCAACAGTCCGCTCGCTCGGACCCTCCAGGAAGCGCCGACCTCCCTCGCGAAGGAAAGGCCCCAGCCGCCTCAGCGCCGACATGACCGCTGGAGCCCGCAGAGCCGCGGCCGGACGCTGAGGAGCCGTCCCGATCTGGCCATATTTTCACTTTCTTATTCTTACACTTGCACTCTTTGTCTGCTTTACAGATTGATCTAATCTCTGATTCGCCTTCTTCGTTTCACTTCTTTCTCTGAATATGGATTTGTTTTTGTTTATTTCTTAATATACAAAAAATTAATAGGAGAATAAGCCTGGAATGGTTGGTAAAGTGTTGGTTTCTGAGTCAGAAAAACCTGGTTCTGAACCTTTCCAACACACATTGAGGGAATGACCCTTAAGAAGACATGTAATTTCTTAGGGTCTCTGGCTCTTCTCCAACACTAGAAATTGTGAATTCTATTGATTATCTATCCAGTAAAAATTCAAGAATGCTCACTGACTAACTGAAGGTTGGGTGTGAAAGTGAATTTTGTTGTAACTCAGAGAAGCCAGAAATTGTGGTTTACTTCCTGTTTCCATTCTTAGCCTGGTCTCCTCACATTTAGAATTCTCGCTCTCTGATGGTTTTCTGTTCCCCATCTCAGAGAGAGCAATGTGTTTAAATCTTAAAAAACTGCATCCAGGTTTCTCTGTAGTAACCTTAAAGTCAATAAAAATCATTTCAAACTGGTCAAAACTGGTTCAAATCAGCCTAATCCAGTTCAGTGCAGTTTAAACTGGTTCAAACTAGTCAAAGCCAGTTTAGGCCTGCTCAAACTGGTTTAAAACAGTCAAAACCAGATCATACTAGCCAAAACTAATTTAAATTGGCAAAAATTCAATTCAAACCCACCAAAACCAGCCAAAACTGGTTTAAACCAGTTCCAGTTTAGACCAGCTGAAACCAGTTTAGCACTGCTGAGGCTGGTTCAATTTTTCACTGAATCAAAGCTTCTTCAATTTTTGTTCTAAAATGACCTCTGAGCTTAAACTATACTGAATTATATGAGGATTCAGAAATTTCAGGCCTGGAGTCAGAAAGATGAGTTCAAATTCTGTCTCAAACACTTACTAGCTGTGTGATTTTAGGAAAGTTACCTAACCTCCATTTGCCTAGTTTCCTTAATTGTGAAATGGGGATAATAATGGTATCTAACTTTCAATGTTGTGGTGAGAATCAAATGAGATAATATTTGTAATGCACTTAGCACATAGTAGGCAATATACTAGCTATTGTTGTTGTTAATTATTATTATTTATTATTAATACAATATATTGTTTTAAATGTTAAAACTATAACACCTAAGTTCCACAAAACTGGAAGGAGGGCTGAAGACAATGTTCTTAACAGGTAATCTCTTGAGATTGCCTCTAGTAATACAATTTATGATTTTATGTTTCTTTCCATTAATCTTGACAAGGTTGAATATTGTGTCTACATAACTCATTATTCACAAAGTCCTCAACCTTTGTCATTTTTAATAATCTTTTCCCATCATCCATACTGTAATACCTGTAGAAAAAGAGTTTCATGTAGTCAAGGAAGCCTTGGACTTGGCATCTACCAATCCGGTTTGGATTCTTGGCCTTGTCTTTTAACAACTGTGTGACCCTGGGCAATCCAAATCTCTAGGCCTCTTATATAAAATGGGAGGCATGATACTTCCCAATTTATGTTACAGAGTTGTTATGAAGCAAGCACACATTTGATCCATTATTTTTTGTGGAGACACAATCAATGGCAGGACATCCAACTAGACATGGTTCAGCTACCTTCTCCCTTTCCCTTCACTCCCTATTCCTATTGTTGAGTTGCTACTAGAACTTCCATTTTGCGAAAGGGCAAGACTAGCCATCCTTCATTCTCTCTAGACTATGCCGCCATGCCCCAATGTCAGTAATCCCCCCTCCCAACTCTATATTTTAGCTCCCTTCTATATGTTTTCTTCTCCCATTATAACATAAGCTCCTTGAGGGACTGTCTTTTTGCTTGTATTTATATCCTCTGTACTATGTCTGGAACATTTGTTATTCAGTCATTTTCAGTCATATCCAACTCTTTGTGACCCCATTTAGGGTTTTCTTGACATAGGTACTGGAGTGGTTTGCCATTTCTTTCTCCAGCTCATTTTACAGACAAGGAAACAGAGGCAAACAGGATTAAGTGACTTGCTAAGGATCACACAGCTAGCAAGTATCTCAGGCCAAATTTGTACTCAGAAAGAAGACTCTTCCTGACTCCAGGCCAGGAACTCTATCCACTGTGCCACCTAGCCAGTTAGAGATGAGGGAAATATTTTCTTTCTTTTATTTTTGTTATAGCAACTCATGGAGCGGCCTTTGCCATTGCTGCAGGACTGCTGGCAACTGTCACCAGCTGATCCCCTCCCCCTCCTGGGTTTCTAATACCATCTCTAGGTTTCTTTAAGTCTCAATTTAATGAGCAGGACTTGGGGATAGTCATCTAGGTGTTGGAGGAAGGGTGGGAATTAGGAAAGCAAACTGAAATGAGCATATTTTTTTTCCAGACCTTAAAAAGACTGTGGAGTGTGGCAACATGTGTGGAAGGAATGGGCGAAGAGTGGGAGAGGAGAAGAGAATACTGCTTAGACAGTGATGCAGGGAAGAAGTAAATTAATAATTCAATCATCATAATGTAAATAGGAGGAACAGGGCTGGGGATCTTCCACTAAGAAGACTAGTCTATTGAAGGTTTGCAGAGTTGCCTGAGGCCATTTTAGTCTGAGGAGCAATAGTTATCAGTGGTGTGCTGGTAAATTTTAAGTGGCTCTCCAAATTTAAAAGAAAAGTGTGCATGTAGTTTGCCAATTTCCAAGGTATAACTAGCACTCCCCTGGGTGTATTTCTGTAGATCTGGAAATGTGTTGACCAACCCCACTGGATAACAAATTTAGAACATGGAGAATAGTACCAAAAATATTCCTTCCAAATCCCTCAAGAGCACCCATATAACTCTGAAGGGATCTTTGTAGCCAAGCCCTGGGAACCAGGTTCAGCAGTGACTATAAGAATTAAGATAGTAGTTCCTAAGTGTGTGTTAAACACAGAGAGATTAGATCCCTTGCCTATGGTCACAAAAGTGGCAAGTTGGGGAAGGGGCTGGGAATCAAGTCAAGTTCCTAAGACTGCAAATGCAGAGCCCTTTTCACTGTGCCATATTGTCTCTACTAGTATGGAGAGGCACAGAAGAGTAGTGGATAGCATAATAGTCCCAGAGTCAGGAAAAATTGGATTCAAATCCTGCCTCTGATATTTCCTCAGTGAGTGGCATTTAATTCTGCAATGTGGCAGTTAGTCAGAGTGATTAACTCTGAACCTCAGTTTCCTAACTATAAAATGGGAATAAGAGCACCTGTAGTAACTACCTCGCAGGGGTATTATAAGGCTCAAATGAAACTATGTCTATTGCTACATATATTTGATGGAATACTATTCTACTCTAAGAAATGATGAGGGCAATGGTTTCAGAAAAACCTGGGAAGACTTATATAAACTGATATAAAGTCCAGTGTGCAGAACCAGGAGAACATTGTACATATAACAGCAATATTGTGCAAAGAGAAAGACTTACCTATTCTAATCAATGCAGTAATCCAAGAGAGTTAATGTTCATCTTCTGCAAGAACTCTTTGATCACAAAATGTCAGAATCATAGTGTTAGATGACCTCAACATCTATTTAATCCCACCTGTGACTGAATAATAATTCTGTCAACATCATATACTTGACAAATGGTCATCTATTCTCTGATTAAAAAATCTCTAGGAAGGGAGAATGTACTACTTTCCCAGGTTTCACTTTAGCATATCTCTGATTGAAAGACTTTCCCAGAATAGCCATTAATTCTCTGTGTGGCCTTGAATGAGTCACCTCACCTTTGTGGACATAAGTTTGTTCAGATTTAGAATGGGAAAGAGGTGGCATCAAAGGGAAATAGTTGTCACTGAAGCTCTTGGTCAAAGAAATCAATTTTCTCTCCCAGGAATCAAGAATCACTCATCTGAAGCCTATTGTGAATTGTCTACTTTAACTTCTAGAACCTGAACAACTTTGAAGATCTTATGCATTGTCTTCAATTCTTCTCCTTAAAGAAGCTGCTTCTTCATCTATCTATCTATCTATCTACATCTATATTTACATCTATATCTATCTATATATGCTTCAACTGAAGTACAAAAGAAAAAGAGCAGGAGTAGCAACCCTAACCTCAGACATAACAAAAGCAAAAATAGATCTAATTTAAAGAGATAAGGGAGGAAACTACATCCTGCTAAAAGGTACCATAAACAATGAAGTAATATCAACACTAAACATATATGCACCAAGTGGTATAGCATCTAGATTCTTAAAGGAGAAGTTAAGTGAGTTACATGAAGAAATAGCAAAACTATACTAGTAGAGGACCTCAACCTCCCCCTCTCAGAACTAGATAAATCTAACCACAAAAATAAACAAGAAAGATGTTAAGAAGGTGAATAGAGTCTTACAAAAATTAGATTTGGTAGACCCCTGGAGAAAAATGAATAGGGATAGAAAGGATTATAGCTTTTCCTTGAAAGTACATGGCACCTACACAAAATTTGACCATGTACTAGGGCATAAAACCCTCACAATCCAATGCAGAATGGCAAAAATATTAAATGCAACCTTTTCAGATCATGATGTAATGCAAATTACATGTAATAAAAGGCTATAGAAAGATAGACTAAAAATTAATTGGAAACTAATCTAATCCTAAAGAATGAGTAAGTCAAATAACAAATAAAAAAATAACTTTATCCAAGAGAATGACATTAATGAGACAACATACCAATACTTATACACAGCAAAAGCAATTCTTAGGGGAAATTTTATATCTCTAAATGCTCACATGAGTAAAATAGAGGAAGAGGGGATCAACAAATTGGACACGTAACTAAAAAAACTAGAAAAAGAACAAATTAAAAATCCCCAATTATATACCAAATTAGAAATGCTGAAAATCAAAGGAGAGATTAATAAAATTAAAAAAATTGAAAATTAGTAAATTATTGAACTAATAAATAAAGCTAAGAGCTAGTTTTATGAAAAAACCCAATAAAATAGATAAACTTTTGGCTAATCTGATTAAAAAAAAGAAAACCAAATTAGCTGTATCAAAAATGAAAAAGAATGAATTCACTGCCTATGAAGAAGAAATTAAAATAATAATTAGGAGCTATTTTGCCCAACTGTATGCCAATTAATCTAACAATCTCAGTGAAATGGATGAATATTTGCAAAAATGTAAATTGCCTAGATTGACAGAAGAAACATATATTATTAATTATGTTATTTATATATATTTAAGAATATATTATTATTTGTATTGTATTATATTATTTATATATAAGTAGCATATTTTAAAACAAGATTCTTTTGTTACTCTTTACCTATCAATCATTATCTTTAACAGCCACAACATCTTATGCCATTTAATAATTAAATGAATCTTTTCCTTTACACAAAAATGTTTTCTGCCCTTTTCACCACCAAATTGCAGTGTACCTTAGACTATGAAGGAGTTTCTAAATACCACATGAAACCACCTAATTTAAATCTTTGGTCTGTACCCACAGAAGGAGAATCTGCAAGATGGAATAACTAAGTATTCCCATTTTGCCCACCCAAGACTCCCCATTACTCTAATGCTCATGGTTTGAGACAAAGAAATTTTTGTTTCAAGAGCTTTATAAATTAGATTCATGAATTTTTGAATTAATTCTTCATGGAAACCACTAAGTTCCTTAAAGGATCAGCTCAAGTGCCACCTATATGAAGATCTTTCTTATTTTTCCCTAGTTGTCAGTGTCCCTGCATCTCCCTATCAACACAGACTCAATAAGGTTTTTAGATATCAGTATTTCAGTATAAGAAAGCATAGGACTCCAAATAAGAAAATAAGGTAAGCCAGCTTTACTGAAGCTTCCTTTGGCCTAGCAAGTCAGTGAGGTTACTGTATACTATACAAGCCCAATTATGTTTATTTTCTACACACATGAACTACAAGTGAATGAGTTGAATCCCTATAGAAGAATGTAAGCTCCCTGTCACTCTAGGCCCTTAAGTTTCAGGTCCTAACCTGAAAGAACACCAATGGCTGTTGAGTTGGTGAATTAGTTCAATTAGTGAATCAGGAAAGAATTAGGTGGCCAGGTAGGGGCTAGTTGGGCCTCCCCATGTTAATTAAATGACTCCTCCTCTCTCAAAGGTATCTTAGTGAGAACAATTGCTGTTTTCTTTTAAGATAGAAAAGTGTTGGTGTGTAGTTGGCATGTAATTGGTGTGGTGTGATGCTTGCTTTTACTGTAAAGGGTTAGTGCATAGTAGGCATGTAATTTGTGTATAATTGATGTCACTCACTTTCACATAAAGTTAAGTTGTGGTTGAACTGGCTGTTGTGGTTTTCATGTTAAAGTATTAGCTTGTTGGAGTACAGTTGGCTTGTTGTGGTTTTGGCATATGTGTTAGCATGTGGTTGGCATGTAGTCAGTTTTCTTTGGTATACTAGCCCTTTGAAGTAGCAGCGCATTACAACTAAGCTGGGCAATTTTTTAAAAGGTAGAGTTTTTTATATAAAAAGGCAACACTGACAGGATCTCCAGCAAGATGTGTTTGGCAAAGGGGGTAGAGTGAAGATGGCAGCTGGAAAGCAGGGACTTGCTTAAGCTCTTCCCCAGGTCCCTCCAAACACCTGTAAAAAATGGCTCTGAACAAATTCTAGAGCTGCAGAACCCACAAAATAGCAAAGGGAAGCAGGGCTCCAGCCCAGGAAAGCCTGGATGGTCACTGGGAAGGGTCTATCGCATGGAGATGGGAGCGGAGCAAAGCACAGCCCAGCATGAGCTGCACCAGGACTAACCAGACCAGGAACCAGGTGGAACAGGAGGTAGGGCCCTGAATCATTGAGCTGTGGAAGTTACCAGACTTCTCAACCCACAAACGCCAAAGACAACAGAGAAGGTTAGTGAAAAAACTTCTAGATCAGAGTAAAAGGAGTATGCAGTCAGTCCTAGACCCATGGGTGTAGAAGTGGTGCAGCTCTGGGGCTGCTTTCAGAGCTACAGCTGCAGTTGTTTCCAGCCCCAGGCCCACCCTGTGGAAGGAATTAAGTGGCATATCAGAGTGGGAGTACAGATCCTGCTTAGATCTGAGTCACAGTCAGGGATGGTAGTTCTTGGGGGAAGAGGGCTGCTGTGGCAGAGTTTGCTGTGAAGAGGTAGCTCTAAAAACAGCAGAGCAGCCCCTAAAGCTTGGGGCAAAGTACTTTCTACTTTACAAGCAGTCATAAGCTGACAAAAAACTCAAGGGTCAAGTAGTTGGCTGGGAACATGAACAGGCAGCAAAAATTGACTCAGACTCACACTCAGACTTTGGAATTTTTTTGGTGACAAAGGAGAGCAAAACATACAGCCAGAAGAAGTCAACAAAGTCAAAGAACCTACATCAAAAGCCTTCAAGAAAAATATGAATTGGTCTCAGGCCAAGGAAGAGCTGAAAAAGGATTTGGGAAAGCAAGTAAGAGAAGTACAGGAAAAACTGGGAAGAGAAATGAGAGTGATACAAGAAAATAATGAAAAAAAAACAAGTCAATGACTTGCTAAAGGAGACCCAAAAAATACTATGGAAAATAACACATTAAAAAATAGACTAATTCAAATGGCAAAAGAGCTCCAAAAAGCCAATGAGGAGAAGAATGCCTTGAAAGGCAGAATTAGACAAATGGAAAAGGAGGTCCAAAAGACCATTGAAGAAAATACCGCCTTAAAAATTAGATTGGAGCAAGTGGAAGCTAGTGACTTCATAAAAATCAAGATACTATAAAACAGAACCAAAGGAATGAAAAAATGGAAGATAACATGAGATATCTCATTGGAAAAACCACTGACCTGGAAAATAGATCCAGGAGAGATAATTTAAAATTTTTTTGACTACCTGAAAGTCATCATCAAAAAAAGAGGCTAGACATCATCTTTCAAGAAATTATCAAGGAAAATTGCCCTGATATTCTAGAACCAGACAAAGATTCCAAAAAGAAAACTGCTAGGAATATTGTCACCAAATTCCAGAGCTTCCAGATCAAGGAGAAAATACTGCGAGCAGCCAGAAAGAAACAATTTGAATATTGTGGAAATACAATCAGAATGATACAAGATCTATCAGCTTCCACATTAAGGGATTGCAGTGCTTGGAATATGATATTCCAGAGGTTAAAGGAGTTAGGACTAAAACCAAGAATCACCTACCTAGCAAAACTGAGTATAATTCTCCAAGGCAAAATATGGATTTTTAATAAAATACAGGACTTTCAAGCTTTCTCAGTGAAAAGACCAGAGCTGAATAGTAAATCTGACTTTCAAACACAAGAATCAAGAGAAGCATGAAAAGGTAATCAAGAAAGAGAAATCATAAGGGACTTACTAAAGTTGAACTGTTTTGCTTACATTCCTACATGGAAAGATGATATGTGTAATTCATGAGACCTTTCTCAGTATTAGGGTAGTTGAAGGGAATATACATATTTACAGACAGAGGGCACAGGGTGAATTGAATATGAAGGGATGATATTTAAAAAATATAGAATTAAAGTAAGGGATGAGAGAGGAATATGTTGAGAGGGGGAGGAAGGGAGAGATAGAATGCGGTAAATTATCTCACATAAAAGTGGCAAGAAAAAGCAGTTCATTGGAAGGGAGGAGGGGGCATGTGAGGGGGAATGAGTGAATCTTGCTCTCATCTGATTTGACTTGAAGAGGGAATAACATACACACTCAACTGGGCATCTTACCCCACATGAAAGTAGGGGGAAGGGGACAAAAAAGGGGGGACTATAGAAGGGAGGGCAGATAGGGGGAAGAAGTAATCAGAAGGAAACACTTTTGAAAAGGGACAGTGTCAAGGGAGAAAATTGAATAAAAGGGGACAGGATAGAAGGGAGGGAAATATAGTTAGTCTTTCACAACATGACTACTTATGGGAGTGTTGAATTGCTTGCCTTCTTAGACAGAGTGGGTGGGAATGGAAGAGGGGAGAGAATCTGGAACTCAAAGTTTTACAAGCAGATGCTCAAAAAAAGTTTTTTTGCATGTAACTGGGAAATAAGATATACAGGCAATGGGGCATAGAAATCTATCTTGTCCTACAAGAAAGTAAGGGGCAACAGAATGGGGGGGGGAGTGGGGTGACAGAAGGGAGGGCTGACTGGGGAATGGGACAATCAGAATATATGCCATCTTGGAGTGGGGGGGAGGGTAGATATGGGGAAAAATTTGTAACTCAAAATCTTGCTGAAAACTGAAAAAATAAAGTATGAAATTAAAAAAAAAAGATGTGTTTGGTGACAGGCCCATTGATGTGATTGGTAGACTTGGGGAATTTAGACATGGAGAGGATTGAGACATCAGTAGGCTAATTAGGACATTGGTGTTCTAGGTAGCTGGGTAGCTGTGACTGATTAATGCAAGCCTTTTTAATATTTCTATATCATACAAAAAAGTAGCAATTGTTCTTGCTCAGAGACCTTGACTGAAATGACCTGTGAACCTTCCAGAGTTACATTTAAGCTAAAATTCAATATCTTTGGAAGAGTGACATAGAGAATCCCCACTTGATATTTGAGGATAAATCTAGAACAGAGGTAGGGAACCTGGGTGTGGCATTTTGACTGAGTCCAAGTTTTACCAAACAAATCATTTTATTAAGGGGATTTGTTCTGTGAAGTTTGGATTCAGTCAAAGGGCTTCACTTGGGGACCTAGAAGACCACATGTGCAGCAGCTTCACCACCCCTGATCTAGAACAAAGATAATACAGTTCAATTGAAACCCATTTTGTTAACCCCTTTCTCAGTAATCTAAGATGTAGGTGTAAATTCTCTGTCTGCCAAGTACTCAGTAGACTACCTCTCCTAGGCATTGGGAAGAGCTAAGCAACACTTTATAGAGTGAGAAAACACCTACAAATAACATTTTCAATAAAGAAGATCCTGGGCTTTTGAGTCAAAGGAGCAGGCTCTCTGGCAGATGTTACAAAGATTGAAAGACCTGGACTATGTTACCAAGATTGAAAGACCCAGTGATGGGTTATGTGCCTTTCATCTGAGGACCTGCATCGCCAAACTTATTACCCACCGGCTACAGGGGAGTGGATTTTTCAACCAAAAAATCATCTCTCAAGTAAGTTGTGATATGTGTGAGTGGAGGGATTGTACCTACACCTGTGAAATTATAGCTCTAGGAAGGAGATATATATCATATATATATATATATATATATATATATATATATATATATATATATATATATATGTATATGTATATGTATATATTAGAGAGACATATATGACAGATGTTATATATGAGATATATAAATGATATATATGAAATATATTATATATGAGATGTACATGATATATATGAGATACTTGAAATATTTATGATATATTCATAGAGATATATGGGATATAATATATATATATATATGTGTTATGTGAGATATATTTTTATATTGTATATATGAGATATAGATATATACTTATGTAGATATGTAGATGATATTTACATACATGAGGCATATATGATATTTATATGAGATATAGGATATGTATATATGTTATATATGATAGATGAATAATACATGCTACATATATTTATGTGAAATTATATGAGATGCATACATTTACATCATATATGAGATATATATGAGCTATATGAGCTTTATCTCATATATATGAGATATATGAGAGAAATATTATACATGTATATGTGTGGATATATACATACATACAAATATTTATATATGTTAATGTATACACATATGTGTTGTCAAATCTGTGGTGAAAGTAGTACATTATCTTTACTATGACTGCCATTGCTCACCTCTCAACCAAACTTGCACAAAATAGAAGCTAGAGAAATAGAGAGGGGGGATAGATCTGAGAGGTGTAACAGAGTTGGAAGCAACAAAGGGCTCAAGATAAAAAATGCTATCTACCTATAGAGAGAGAACTGATGAACTCTGAGTATAGATTGAAACAGAAAATGCCAACTGGCATTGGTAGGAGTTTCCTCACCTGGGAATATGCCTTACCAAACAAAATATAATACAGTTCAACTGAATCCCATTTTGTTAATCCCTACCAAAAATGCAATATATATGTCCACTCACTGGGATAATTTGAAGGCATAAAAGGTACTTAGGCTTAGAAAATATTCATATAACAACTGGCAGATATAGTCAAGAGCCCAGGCCTCTTTGGCCTATACAATGTCAAACATCTAGGATACTGACTATATCTTTAGGCATTCATCTAAGTCAACTTCAACAAATCAACTTCACCAGCACGAGAGGAGTATAGGGGCTTTCCTTCGTAAAAGATCTATGGTTTCAATGGATAGAAACTACAGTATGAGTCCATGATTCAATATGGCGCCCTCAAAATAGCTAATGTGATCTTAGGAAGCATCAAGAGGAACATTTGTTGTCGCTGTTTAGTCATTTCTGAACATTTATGACCCCATTTGGGGTTTCTTTGGCAAAGATACTAGAGTGGTTTGCCTTTTCCTTCTCCTGCTCATTTTTACAGATAAAGAAACATAGGCAAACAGGGTTAAGTGACTTGTACAAGCTCACACAGCTAGTATGTGTCTGAGGTTGGATTTGAAATTAGTTCCACTTGACTCTGTGGCCTATCTATCCACTAGTCTATCCACTGTGCCAACTAGTGCCCAAAGAAGAGCATAGTATCAAGAATGAGGGAAGAAATATTCCCACTATATTCTTCCCTATTCAAACCATATATGCAATTCTGTGTTTAGTATAGGGATAGCATTTTAAGACAGGCAATGACAAGATAGAGACTGCCCAGAAGAAGACAACCAGGCTTTTGAGGAGATTGTATGATCACAGATTTTAAGCTGAAAGGCACCATGGAAGTGATCTGGTACAACATCCTCTTTTTTTATAGTAAGTAAAGAAAATGAGGCCTAGCGAAACTAAATGACTTATCCAAAGTCATTTGGTACTAAATGGAAGAACCAAAATTCAAATACATATGCTTTGATGTCAAATCCAGGACCTGCTAGTGCTGGAACTTCTGCTGGTTTTGGTGGTTTTCCAGGTCTTGGTGCTGGTGCAGAGGCTGGTGGAGTTGGTGCTGTAAGTGCAGTTCCTGGTTTAGTTGATACTTGTGGTCTGGTTGTTGGCTTTCAGGCTAAATTGTTACCCTGTTGTTGCTTCTCTTCCTGTAGCTACTGCTACTGCTTTGGCTGCTTTTCCTCCAGCTCCTGCTGTTTTTGCTGCTGCTGCTGCTGGTGCTTGTGATGGTGGTGGTGTTATTGGTGCTGGTGCTGCTGCTGCTGTTGCTCCTGGAGATGCTATATTTGTGCTCCTGTAGGTGCTGGAGGTCCTGCTAGTTTGGTGGTGCTACAGGTGCTGCTGCTGGAAAGGCTGTTGGACTTGCTGTTGGTACTGGAGGTCCTGGTTGAGTTGGTGCTGGTCTTGGTGCTTGTAGTGGAAACACTCCATCAGCCTCTCCACCAGCAGCAGCACTTCTAGCGACAACAAAACCAAGGGGAGCTCCAGCACTAGAAGCTCCAGCAACAACATCACCATTAATACAACATCTCCAGGAACAGCAGCAGCAACATCACCAGAAGCAAAAGCAGTAAGGTTAGCAGGAAAACTAGCACCAGCAACACCAACACCACCACAGCCAGCAGTAGCCCCAACACCAGCAGCTCCAGCATGACCAGCAACACCTTCAAAGGTAACAACTTACCAATTAAAGGCCAAAACAGGCCATTTGCTCACAGATATCACTGTGTCAAAATCATCAGCATGATAATGGCCTGCCAATTACACACCAATGAGACCCTAACACTTTATTATGACAGCCAGCAAAAATACTTTAATGACATGCCAGCAACAGAATAGCAATTTATTGTGAAAGTCACCAGTACTACCACAAGTACCAAGACCAGCACCAACTCAACCAGAAACTCTACTAGTCTCTCTAACACCAGCTTCAAAACCTATAGTGCCACCAATGCAGTGCTAGGATCTAAAGCAGCAACAGCAGCAATATCTTCAATGTTAGCAACAAACCAATTACATGCAAACAACCTGCCAATTACACACACATAACACTTTGTCAAAATTAACTATACTTTAATCACATATCGATTACACACCAATAACACACAGTTTAATGTGAATAGCAGCAAAACACAATAATTACACGCTAAAACAAACCACTAGTGGTATTGCTGGTGCTGGTGGGACTGGTGCTGGTGCTGGTGCTGATGCTCCTGGTTTTCGCAGTAAAGTATTAGCATGTTTTTGCATGTACTTCATGTGTTATTGTACCTTTCACATTAAAGTGTTTGCATGTTGTTGCTCTGTAATTGTCAAGTAATCAGAGTGTGGTTGATTTTGACAGTGATATCTGCCTGTAATTGGCATGTTGATGGCATGTGATGGGTTTGTTGCTAACTCACAAGGTTGGTGTTGGTGCAAATGGTGCTGGTGGCCTCTTGTTCATTTCAATGTGAAGTGCTGGCATATAAGTGGCATGCAATTGTTATCTTGTTGGGTTTCAGGTCAAGTGTTAGCATGTTGTTGGAGTGTACTTGCTGCTAGTGTTGCTGGTGCTGATGCTGCTTCTGCTCCTGCTGCTCCTTCCCTTGTTGCTCCTGTTCCTGCTCCTACTGCTACTAGTTGCCTTTGCTGGATTTCACTGTGAAGTGTTGGCATATAATTGGCACGCAATTGGGGTCTTGTTGGCTTTCAAGTGAAGTATTAGCATGTCATTGGAATGTAATTGCTGCTCCTGCTGATGGTGCTGCTTTTCCTTCTCCTGCTGCTGCTCATGGTTGTCCTATTCCTGCTGCAGCTCCTCGTACTCCTGCTCTTACTCTACTGGTTGCCTGTTGCTGGTATTGACAGTAATGTATTGGCATGTAATTAGTGAGCAATTGGTATCTCCTTGGCTTTTAGTAAGTGTTAGCATATTGCTGGAGTGTAATTGCTGCTCTTGCTGCTGGTGCTGGTACAGTGCTGGTGCTGGTGCTGATACTGCTGGTAGTGGCCTGTTGTGGCTTTCAAGGCAAAACATTGGCATGTAGTTTGAGTGCAATTGGTTTCTTGTTGGCATTCAGGTCAAGTATTAGCATGTTTTTAGAGTGTAATTGCTGCTAGTGCTGCTTTTACTGGCTTGTTGGTTTTCATAGTAAAGTGCTACCATGTTGTTAGCAGACATTTGGCATGTTGTTGGCTCTGAAATAGTGATGTTGGCATGTTGGAATGTAATTGGTATGTTGCTAATTTTGCCAGTAAAGTGTTTTTGTTGGCTTTGAAATTGTATTGTTGGCATTTTGTTGCAGTGTTGTTGTCTTTGATGTGATGGTGACTTGTTGTTGGAGGATGCTGTTTTTATGGTATGATGTTGGGGTATTGTTGCCTTTGACATTGTGATGTCAACATCTTATTGACATTGTGATGTCATACCTTATTGGTGTGAATCGTGTTCTTTGTGTTTGAAATTTTCCCCTACTTCTTTCCTTCTTCTTTGCCAGATTGCTTATAGGATAGGATAGCATAGCTCAGGATATGACTGTTCACCTAGGGCAGAACAATTATTTCCTTAGGTTGCTAAGACAAATTGCGTGTATATATTCTGAGACAGTAAGAGAACATATAGTTAGTATTTATCTGTATTTTTTTGGGTGGTAGGAAGATGGGTATTACAGAAGTACAAAAGTACAAAAAAATCCTTCCAGCACAATATACATTAGCCAATCACCTTGAGGAAGCAGTGGGCAACACATTGCAGCTATGCTGTGTACTTTTTTATTTTGAGCTGGAGTTTTTTATGTAAGAGGGCAACACTGACAGGATGTCAAGTAGGATGTTTCTGGACAGAGGCCCATCAATATGATTGATAGACTTGGGTAATTTAGACATTGAGAGGATTGATACATCAGTGGGCTAAGTAGAACATTGATGTGCCTGGTAGCTGGGTAGCTGTGACTGATTAATGAAAGTCTTTTTGTTTTAAATTCTACATCTTGTGAAAAAGCAGCTGTTGTTTTCATTCAGAGACCTTGGCTGAAATGACCCATGAAGACCACACCAAAGTCGGAGCAGCTGCAGAACTCAGTCAGTAAACTGGGTGGGGAGAGTGCTTGTCACAAGAAACTGGTGTCAATCCCCAGGCCTCTCAGCCCAGGAAGGGAGCCTGTCAGAGCTACAAGAGGCAGCAGTGCTGTGCCTGTGGCTGTGAGAATAAGCCTTGCAGCCCACAGCCTAAAGGTTTGAAACTTGCCCTCTTGAACTTCTGGGAGCCATGAAGACCAGGTAAAATGGCTCTCATCTCTCCCTTCCTGACACAGATAATACTCCTTTGGGAGAAACCCCCAAAATAGAAGAGCCAGAAGTGGGGCTTCAGTAGCTGAAGAGCAGGAGTTCCTGAGCCCAAGGGGGGTGGAGCCAGCAAGGGTCAACACCAGGACCCAAGAGGTGCCTTCACAAAACCAGGAGAAGGGACAGACACCAGCATAGACAACTACTCAGACCACCCATGCTGTAGCACAGCCCTAAGGGAAGAGGAGACTTCCAACACCTGGACCACTCCTCTCCCACACCTCACAAAATCAGAGGCCATAGCCCACAAAGCCAGTAACTAGGCCCACAGTTCCAAGCACAAGAAGCTTGGGACAAAGCCCTCTGAGCCCCAGAAGCACAGATCCACTTTAAAAGCCAGGAAAAAAGATAATCAAAATGAAGAAGCAATCCAGAAAATCCAAAGACTATTGATTCTTTTTATGGAGACAAGGAAGTTCAAAATACCAATTCAGAAGAAGACAGCATTGACACTATACCCGCATTTGAAACCTCAAAAGGGAATGTGAACTGGTTTCCAGGCCAAAAAGCATTCCTGGAAGAGCTCAAGGAGAACTTTAAAAACCAAATTAGAGAGGTAAAAGAAAAAATGAAAAAAAAACTTCACTGAGAACAAATCTTTAAAAAGTAAAATTGGCAAAATGGTTAAGGTGGTTCAGAATTTAATTGGAGAGAATGAATCCTTGAAAAGTAAAATTAACCCAATGGAAAAGCACGTTCAGAAGCTAAATGAAGAAAGCAATTAGCAGGAGATGGATGTTTTATGAAATAAAGGAATTCCAGACCTTCCTGATGAAAAAAACCAGAGCTCAATGGAAAATTTGATCTTCAAATACAAAACTCAAGAGAGACATAAAAATGTAAACAGGGGGAAAAACTTGTTATTCAAGAATGTTTACATTCTTACATAGGATTATATTGTTTTATATATGTTATTGTATGTCAATCTTGAGAATAGTACAATTATTATGACAACTGAAAGGCATATACATAGACTGATAGTGTCAGTATAAAGTAACTGATATGATGATAAAAAATATAATTAAGGTGTATAAAAGAGATGATGCTGGGAGAAGAGGTAAGGAGGTGGTAGAAAGGGGTAAAATTATATACATGAAGAGGCACAAAAACATATTATAGTAGAGGGAAAGAAGGGAGTGAGAAGAGCAGTATTTGAGCTTTACTCTTATTGAATCTGGTTCAAAAAGGGAACAACATACTCTGATAAGCATAGAAATCAAACTTGTCCTACAGACAGTAGGAAGGGAAAGGGGAAAGAAAAGGAGAGGGGTGGTAAGAAGGGAGGTAAGAAGTAGCAAGGGGAAAAGGGCAAGATAATGGAGGGGAGTCAATAGGCAGGGAAAAACTGAGGAAGGCAGCAGTCAAAAACAAAACTCTTTTGAGGAGTGGAAGGGAGAAGGAAGAAATATAAGCATAAATGGGGTGGGGGGAATAAGATGGAGAAAAAGACACAGATAGTAATCATAATTGTGAATGCGAATGGGATGAACACTCCCATAAAATGGAGGTGAATAGCAGAATGGATTAGAAACCATAATCCTACGGTATGTTGTTTACGAGTAACACATTTGAAACACACAGGGTAAAGATAAAAGGCTGGAGTAGAATATATTATGCTTCAGCTAACGTAAAAAAAGCAGGAGTACCAACCCTAATCACAGACACAGCTAAAGCAAAGATAGATCTAATTAAAAGAGATAAAGAAAGGCACTATATCCTGCTAAAAGGCACCATAGGCAATGAAGCAACATCATTACTTATATGCACCAACTGGTATGGCATCCACATTCTTAGAGGAGAAGTTAAGGGAGTTACAGGAAGAAATAGACAGCAAAAGCATACTAGTGGGAGACCTCAACCTCCACCTCTCTGAATTTGATAAATCTAACTTCAAAATAAACAAGAAAGAAGTTCAAGGAGGTGAATATAATTTTGAAAAGGTAGATATGATAGACCTGTGGAGAAAACTGAATGGGGATAAAAAAGAATATACCTTTTTCTCCATAGAACATGGCACATACTCAAAAACTGATGAAGTACTAGGGCATAAAACCTCAAAATCCAGTGCAGAAAGGCAGAAATAGTCAATGCATCCTTTTCAGATCATGATGCAATAAAAATTATTTGTAATAAAGGACCATTGAAAGAGAAACTAAAAGTTAATTGGAAACCAAATAGTCTAATCCTAAAGAATGTGTGCATCAAAGAACAAATCATAGAAACAATAACTTCATTCAAGAGAATGAAAATAATGAAACAACATACCAAAACTTATGGGATGCAGTAAAGACAGTTCTTAGGGGAAATTTTATATCTCTAAATACTTACATGAATAAAATAGATAAGAAGGAGATAAATGAATTGGGCATGCAACTGAAAAAGTAGAAAAAGAACAAATTGAAAATCCCCAAATATCAAATTAGAAATACTGAAAACCAAAGAAGAGATTAATAAAACTGAAATCAAGAAAACTATTGAACTAATAAATAAAACTAAGAGCTAGTTTCATGAAAAAAAAACCCTATAAAATGATAAACCATTGGTCGATTTGATTAAAAAAAAAGAAAGAAGACAACCAAATTATGGTATCAAAAATGAAAAGGGTGAATTTACCTCCTATGAAGAGGAAGTAAAAACAATAATTAAGAATTATTTTGCACAATTCTATGCCCATTAACTTGACAACCTTAGGGAAAAAGATGAATATTTACAAATGTATAAATTGCCCAGGTTAACAGAAGAGGAAGTAAAATACCTGAATAACCCCATCTTAGAAAAAGAAATTGAGCAAGTCAGCAATGAACTCACTAGGCAAAAATCTCCAGGGTCAGATGGTTTTACATGTGAATTCAATCAAACAGTTAAAGAACAATTAATTCCTATACTTTATAATCTATTTGGGAAAATAGGTGGAGTCCTACCAAATTCTTTTTATGACACAAATATGGTACTAATACCTAAAACATGAAGAACCAAAAAAGAGAAAGAAAATTATAGACCAATTTCCCCAATGAATATTGATGCAGAAGTGTTAAATAAAATATTAGCAAAAAGGCTGCAGCAACTTATCACAAGAATAATATACTATAACAAGGTAAGATTTATCCCAGGAATGCAAGGCTAGTTCACTATTAGGAAAACTATCAGCATAATTGATCATATCAACAACAAAACTATCAGAAACCATATGATTACCTCAATAGATGCAGAAAAAGCTTTAGACAAAATATGACACACATTCATATTAAAAACCATAGAAAACAGGAATATACAGAGTCTGCCTTAAATTTATAAATAGCATCTACCTAAAACCATCAACAAGCATTATATGTAATGGGGATAAGCTACATTCATTCCCAATAAGATCAGGGGTGAAACCAGGATGTCCATTATCACCCCTATTATTCAATTTGGTACTAGAAATGCTAGTTTTAGCAATAAGAGAAGAAAAAGAAATTGAAGGAATTGGAATAGTCAAAGAAGAAACTAAATTATCACTCTTTTCAGATGATGTGATGATTTACTTAGAGAATCTTATAGAATTAAGTAAAAAAAACTACTTGAAATAATAAATAGTTTTTATCAAAGTTGCAGAATATAAAATAAATCCACATAAATCCTCAGCATTCCTTTATATTAGTAACAAAGTCCAACAGCAAGAGATAGAAAGAGAAATTCCATTTAAAGTTACTGTAGACATTATAAAATATTTGGCAGTCTACCTGCCAAAACAAACCCAGTGCCTATATGAACACAATTACAAAGCACTTTTCACACAAATAAAGTCAGATCTAAATAAATACAAAAACATAAGTTGCTCATGGTTAGGCTGAGCTAGTATAATACCAACAACATTTTTACCTTAATTAATTATTCAGTGCAATAGCAATCAAACTACCAAAAAATTATTTTACAGAGATGGATAAAATAATAACAAAATTCATCTGGAAGAACAAAAAGTGCAGACTATCAAAGGAATTACTGAAAAGAGATGCTACAGAAGGTGGCCTAGCCATACCAGATATTAAACTGTACAATAAAGCAGCAGTCATCAAAACTACTTGGTACTGACTAAGAAGCAGAGTGGTGGATCAGTGGAATAGGTTAGGCACACAAGACACAGTAGTCAATGATTATAGCAATCTACTCTTTGATAAACCCAAAAATCCAGCTTATGGGTTAAGAATTCACTATTTCACAAAAACTGCTGGGAAAAAGTGGAAAATGGTATGGCAGAAACTGGGCATAGACCAATATCTTACAGTGTATACCAAAATAAAGTCAAAATGGGTTCACAAGTTTGGTGTAAAGGGTACTTTATGGAACTTGTGGAACTGAATGTTGTAAACTAAAAATAAAAAATAAATTTATATATAAAAAAGGAGTGCTTGTGGTCACTCACAGACCAGACCAGATCACAGGCCAGGAGAGAAGTAAACACCTTTCCTTTGATCATACCACTTTAGAAGAACTGAAAATTTATAGAAGCTTAGAAGTATCTCTGAAAACAACTGCTCAAAACCCCTGAAAATTGGGACAGAGCACTCACTCTGGAAGCAGAGTCCTGCCTTGACAAAGAGCTCAAAAGTCAAGTAATTGGGAAATGAGATACATAGGCAATGGGGTATAGAAATCTAGCTTACCTTACTAGAAAATAGAATGGCAAGGAGATAAAAGAAGGGGAAGGGGTAATCAGAATTTATGAAGTAGCAGGTTGGGGAGAGGGGAGAGATAGGGAGAAAATGGGAACTCAAAATCTGGTGGAAGTGGATGGTGAAAACCAAAACCAATAGATGAATTTTTAAGAACATAGGTATATCTTCTGATTGTCTATGGATAACATAGTCAGAATCAAGATTATATCATTTGGACTTGCCTTTGGGAACTTCCTTAACCAGAGCTAAGATGTGATTTTAATCACAAGACAAAGGATCTCAGGTGATGAGATTAGTGGCCAAGTGATGGACCTGCTACAATAGTTTAAACTGATAAGATCTGACCTTTTAGGTGAATTAAATTGCTATTGAAAGTGGGTAATACATGGGGTTACAAAAATGGAAAAACTTGCACGATGAAAGCTTGACCTTTAGGGAAGTTTTTCTGGAAAGTAGGTGGTGGGTGAAGTTTACAAGGTGAAGCAACTTCAAAAGGGCATATTAAGTCTAGTTTGATTGAGTCTTAGCAAAAGAGAATTAAAATCAATTTTCAATTTTATAGACCATGCCTAGAACTCTTTCCCTCTAAACCTACAACTTCTAGTTTCCATGTTTTCATTGAAGATTCAGCTCAGACCGTACCCTCTATAGCTACCAGCTTCAGTCCCTTCCTTCTGAGAGTAATTATACTGCATGATATGTATATTGAGAAAATTATACTGTATGCATCTTGTACGTTCATGATTGCTTGTATGTCATTTCCTTCACTGGAATGTTAGCTCCTGGAGAGCAGGGACCATATTTTAAAAAAAAATTTCTTTGTATGCTCAGTATTTAGCATGATTGTAACTTAGGAAGTGTTAGCAAATACTGCAATCTCTGAACATCAATGAGATATTGTCCTTATTCAAAATACTTTGTGAAATTGAAATTTTATAGTCTTTTTTCTTTTACTTTAGTTAATCATTCTTTTGAATTTTTGCTATGTCAAATTGATCCATTATGGAATATGTCCCTTGGGATAAGGCTGTTTTTTTAATAGTTAACTTTCCTTTGTTATTTCAGCCTTGTCTAATATTAATTGGTGCTATTTACTGTGATGAATGAAAAACCTAAGAGACAGAGTTTCTAGGTAATTAATAATCAATTTATTAATTAGGCTAGGTTTCAATCAATAAATTGATAGTCAGTGATTTCTCTCAGTAACCAAAACTAAAACCATGGAGATACTGGATGCTTTAAATACCTTTAGAAACCCCAACAGGTGAAAATCAATTAATTGGACAATTAATGAGGAGGTGGGCTAAAAGTCTTCAGCTCCTCCTACTGAGAACATGGCTTAATTATGAGACTCAGCTTCCTCCAGAAATTTGGACAGAGGAATCCTTCTCCATCTTGATCAGTGTGGTTGGTTTTCTCCTTCAGGTGCTGAGTCATAATAAATCCAGCAGAGGGGTGCTCATTGTTTTGGGGCAGGAAATCACCTAGATTAGATTCTGTTTGAACTCCAAACATAAGTAAGGTCTCCTATTTGGGTGGGGTCCTGCCCAAGATCAAGGAATGTGTAACAACAATGCTGCTTGCAGCTGCTGTTGAAATGTAAGACCTAACAAGACCAGCAACAAGAGCGGCCAGTACAGGTTCCTTGACCTGCTCTTCTAGGGAAAGTGACTTTAAGGGGTTAAAAATCTCACTTTAATCAAAAACACATATATCATTCATTTAGTTCAGGAGGAATAGGCAGGACACAGAATTTCAGAGCAAATACAAATAGAAATTACAAACAATAAAATATCAACAGATCAAATAACACAATTCAACAGACAGGCTTTGTCTAATCAAGACATCATATACCTAGTTACCAAAAAGAGAAGCACCAACATCTGGGTCTTCTTTGAAGCCAGGGGACTCCAGTGTCTACCCAGAGTCTCCACAACAACACTCTTCCAGTGAGTGAGAGCCCCAAAGGCAAATTGCCAACCTCTGAGTTTATATACCCTGTTCAGGGTCAAAGGGCATCACAACATGTGACTCAAACCCATGTAAATGGGGCTTTCATTTGAGGTAATCAGGTCATCAAAGATTACCCATTTGATCAAAGAAACAATGGCCAGACTTTTCAAAGGCACTTGATTACATAAATGCTCCAAAAGAGGAAACAGTAAAAATGTCCCACCCTGCTTAACCTTATAGTGTTCCCCTAAGATTAGCCAATGTCATCTGTCAGCCATGGCCTTCAGAGGCTGGCTGATGTATATGCCAAATTAGGAAATAGTCTGGATACTAAGTAATAATGGGTTACTAATATAATAGTAAAATAATTTCCCTCATTCCCCCTTTTGATTCTTTTGAAAAACACAATCTCCTCATTGACTGATATGACAAATGTTTCATCAAGGATTTTTAACTATAAGGCTTATGACAGGAAACAATATGAGAGAGATCAACCAACATTGACAGAAGCCATTGGAGGAAGTCCCTTTTGGCAAGTAGACCTTACAGAATAGAGGCACATAGGGAAGAAATGAATTTAAAAAAAATAATCCACTCCCATTGTCCATTTCGTCAGTCTATCGTATCTTAGGGCTTGAATATCTCACAAAGTTATCTGGTTTCTGAGAACATTTCCTAATGCAGTCTTCTGGTCCTCTGGAAACCTCTCCTCTTAGGCATTCTGGAATGGGTGGGGTTTCTACCTTATAGCAGATTTGCTTCTCCAGTTCAGGTCACTTGCAAAGATTCCCTTTTTTGTCAAAATCTCTTACGAAAAAGATGTTAATAATATTTAAAATTTACTTTGCCAATAACCAGGTCAGGTAGTAAGAGCTATCTCAAATGTTATATTTCTACTATTAAGAACATCAAATTGGGAACCTTGTAGACCAGAGAATTTAGAGTTTTAGGTTGGCAAATTGTCATGTTGTTATATTTCAGAAATTCAACTAACTGAAAAATTAGAAAATTCTCAACCAAAATTTTTATTTGACATACATAATTATCTAATAATTATTATTATGTTATTTACTGTAGTTGTTTTCTTTTAGCTGATCCTTTCCCCTTTAGGAGGATGAGATTCTACAAAGAGACTAATAAGGATATACTTTTATAAGAGAATGACCTCTAATTACAAGAATCAAGTCTCTAAAATTGTCCTATTAACATCAATTATAACAAAGGGGATATATAAATACATTGAGTAATAATTCTAAACAATGCATATTAAGTAAGTTATTTCTAACAAAACATTTTCAGTTTGCAACCATTTTGAAAACCTAACCCTGGATAAAATAGGATATCTCCTTACAAAAACACAAGATAGTCCATAAATCAATCATCTTTTAAGATAATTAATTATACAGAAATTCTTCTCATTAACACAGAACAGAAAACAGTTATAATATTGACTGCCCATTTTTTTCTAGTCATGTATGCTTCTTTATAGCACTGTATCTTCCGAATTGTCCCCCATTTCTAGCATGTAGCTTCCTGCTTATGCCCAATACACTGCTCTCTATTGCTCAATGCCTGACCCTAAACTTTATTTGATAAAGTTAAAATTCAATAACATAGTTGACCAAAAGTGAATTTCCCCTGGAAATAATGCATGTGCATTTTCTTGACATCTTTCAGTAGAGGCTGAATGGGCTTTTGGGAGAAATTATTATACAAAGGTTGCTGTTGACATAGGTGATTGCTGAGCTGTTATGTCTCATCTTTGAAAATCATGAAGATTGAGAGAAGTGTCACAAAATGAGAGAGGGACACATTTTATGTTAGTTTTCAAAATTGGGAAACTATATTGTTTAAGCTATGGGCTACTGATTTTTACTACAATTCCGTAAAAAACGTCTAGAATGCATTATGAAATATGAGTTTTGTTACCTGGGGACAATTAATTGCAGGAATTAGAGAAGTCAAATATTTTGTACATCTGTGTAATTTCCCTTATGTTGCCCCTTTTGTAAATGCCTCTCATATTCTGAATGACCTCATGTATAGAATACAGTAATGTTGAATTAAAGATAAAAAGGAAAATGTGATTATGGTGCCCCTGAGATGTTCCAGACAAGTGGAAACAAGCCTAGAGAGAATTTGCTAGCTACTAGCTCTCAGC
Source organism: Trichosurus vulpecula (assembly GCF_011100635.1). Lineage (NCBI taxonomy): Eukaryota > Metazoa > Chordata > Mammalia > Diprotodontia > Phalangeridae > Trichosurus > Trichosurus vulpecula. The sequence continues at coordinate 229,175,624 of NC_050575.1, read as the reverse complement.
TGGAAGATCAAGCAAAGGCATGTCTAGGGTTCTAAAATTTTGGTATTGAGTGGCCTTTCCTTAAAACCTTCTTCAGGGCTCCCAGTACATCTTTGTTTCTCAGACTGTAGATCAGGGGGTTTAGGACTGGAGTAACAATGGTGTAAAACACAGAGAAGATATTGTCCTGCTGAGGGCTGTGGTATGCACTGGGCAGGACATACATGAACACAACAGCTCCATAGTAGAGCATGACCACTGTCAGATGGGATGAGCATGTAAGGACAGCTTTCTGTCTCCCCTGTGTTGAGGATATGTGGAACACAGCAATCAAAACTAGTGTGTAGGAGACAAGGATAGCAGAGAGGGGGATGAGGAGGAATGTCACACCCATTGTGTATACCATGAACTGGTACTTTGTCGTGTCATCACATGCCAACTTCAGCAAAGGAGGGATCTCACAAAGCTGGTGGCTTATCTCCCGGGTTCTACAGAAAGGGAAGTGCATCGTGTATATGGTGTGCACAAGGGCATTCATGGATGCCAAGAGCCAGGATGTGGCCACCATGGACCAGCAAACTTTTGGTCTCATGAAGACCATATAATTCAAGGGATGTTGAATGGCTACATAGCGGTCATATGCCATGAATGCCAACAGGATATCTTCAGCCCCTCCAATTGTCAGTACCAGAAACATCTGAAATCCACAGCCTGAAAAAGAGATGGTGCTCTGTCCATGCAAGTAATCCACAAATGTTTTGGGAGAAATGACAGTTGTAAAGAGCAGATCCATAAGTGAGAGTTGGCTGAGTAAGAAGTACATGGGCAAATGGAGCCTCTTGTCCATAGCAATCAACAGGAGCAGGAGGCTATTGCTGATCACAGCCACCAGATAGAGGAACATGATTGTGGCACAAACCAGTCCAGGATACTTACTGTCCTGGAGAATTCCAATGAGCAAGAAACTGTTATCCAAGGTAGTATTCCAGAGTTCCATTGCACAAGCTCTTTTTTTCCTGGATCAAAACATAGAGGTAAGTACATAGATCCAACAAATCCAGGAGTACTATAAATGTATGATGTTACAGGCCACTAAGAGTCAGTAGGTGGTAAAGCAAAATGAGAGCCTTCCCATTGGCCAACTAGACTTATGGAAACAATCATTGGGCTTACTTTCTGATTAAAGTATATCTTTTCTAACAACTGACAAAGACGACCACCAAATTGAGCCAAAGAAAAGGTGACGAATTACTTTAAAATATGCATATATACATATACATATATATACGTTATATATATATGTGTATATATATATATATATATATATATATATATATATATATCTCAACAGAACTCTCTTAGACTATAAACCTACATAAAATCTACTAAACTGTTTGGAGGAATGTGATGGAATTACTCTTTAAGATTTTTTTCATAATTGTACTTTTTTTTAGGATTTTTAAATTCTGCTTGCATTTGAAGGTTTTGTTGTCTTCTGCCTAAAGATGATTGATTTACAAAATTGTATAGATTTATATAATGTATTATATATTTGTAATTATGAAGGTCAAGTTGGCAGGGATGTTAGGATGAATATTGAAGAGAAGTAGTAAGGAGAAGAAAGCTGAATAGATACAATTAGTATTCTAGTTGTTCCCATCCTACAACATTATGAATTAATGTTTTTGTTTGCGTTGCATTCCTTTTGTTTTGTTTTTCTTTTCCCCTAAAACTCAAGTGGTTGTATTTGTGTGAGGATGGAACAGGAAGAGTGCTAGCTGTGAGAGAAAGAGGCATTGAAGGTAGGGGTCAGAGGGAAAAGGCTTCCAGACCAGTGATAGCAATATCCTTTTTGCTCATGCTTTCTGACAAGTCTACTCATCCTACTTCATGATGGATTACCTGTAGTTTGAAAAGGTTGAATATCCCTGATAATGACAAGACAGCCAGGACTGAGTTCCATACCCAGTATATTAGTGGGTACCTCAAGTTCACCTAGAATATAAATCTATAAACTCCATATATCCACCTCTTCTTCTAGTGCAGTTGATTCCATTTAATTGTTTGCTAATATCTTGGCTATTTGTGGCAATTGTCCAAGTTTTCCACGCTAAAAATTCACTAAAGGTTCTTTAAGTAGATAATAATTGGCCAATTTAGTTGCAAATATATTTTTCTCCTGTGACACCAAGCATGTGTATGTTTGAACCTTTATAGGTTTATTTCTGCAGTGATACAAAACTATTTTGATTATGTTCAGAGTAATTTTGTTTTTTTGTGCAATGGTTACCTGAAATTTGACCTCTTCTGCTTAAATGCAACATTTCTTCCCATTTCACAACCTGTCATCAAATTGTTTCCAAACCACCACAAGGGTTAAACAACTTTCAAGTCATCATTTATTTAACTAAGGATGTTATTTGTATTAAATAAAATTTATAAAATAAATTTAATATAAAGTTTTGCAGATAATAGCATGAATATGAGGTCTTGCTAGATTACTTTTAATTTTCACAGAATGTTTCATATAATTTATTTGTAATTATTTTATAAATGTAACTTCATAATTTTATATTTAAAGTTTTCAAATTACAATAGAGTAAATTTTTATAATTTTAGACCAGAATTATATAGTGTAAATTTTTATTTGTAGTTTTGGGGCAAACATTCTTATGCTTATTGTAAGCACTTAATGAATATTTTGAGTAGCGTATTAAACTTACCGCAGTGATTCACAACACATTTTATTGTTGTTGAAAGGGTTTGCAGAACAAAATACTTTGGGAAATCCTGTTCTACAACATTGAGCACTGAATAAGCATTATTTTCTTCCCTAAAATGGAGATTAAACAAATTCAAACTATACATGTTCTAGAACTCCTTTGTCCAGATTGATCCTTTGTCTGGGGGTTTGTGGGGAGACTTCTAGGGCTTAGGAGAGAGAGCATCAGTGTTACAGTTGCTTGGTAAATGAAAACATTTTAATTATGCATTACAATATTATTAAACACTGCTTCATTGACTATACATATACATATATATGTATGTAAATATGTATGTATGTGTATATGTGTGTGTATGTGTGTGTGTGTTTATTTATGGAGAGCCAACTCCATTGTGCAAAGCTCCCTTGACTAATGTTCAATTAAATATAGTTAGATCAAGTGAAGAAGGTAGTGTTGCAAGGGTGAGGTAGAAAGGTCCACTAGTTTTTATTGGATAGGTCCACAGATCCACACACTTCCTTATGAGTTGGCCAGCTGCCCTATGGATAGAAGCAGTGTTGAAAGGAAAAAGGGTTCTGAGTCTCTGTAAACCAAAGAAATCATTGGACTTATTAAAATCTTCTACCTATAGGTCATGTACAAACTTCAAGCCTGAGTGGTTATCAATGATAGCTGTGGCTGAGTGGTTCTTCTTCTGTGTGCAGAATTAAGGTATAGAATTGTTATAAGAGAAATGCAAGGAAATATCTGTGTGTAATTAAACAATTTTCTTTCTGCTTATGGGTCAGCTTCTCTTTGATTCTGTTTGCATAAAATCCAGGAAAGAATATATTAATTGCAAATGAAATGTAGTTGAGAAAATTGCATCATTTTATTGACAGAAAAATTGGAAGGCTCACCTTGATAAATATTACTTAGGAGGCCATCCTTCTCCCAATAGTCCTTCAGATCACTGTATATGTATGGGAAACAGACAGTTTTCCACAATATTTAGTCACAAGATTTACCCAAGAAACTTAACCCCCCAAAGTTTAAAGAACTAGGATAGCTTGATTTTGCAGGGACTTTCTGGGAGTATGATATGCTTGTGATCCTACCAGTAGAAAACAGCTATGTATACACAATTTATAGGTTGGACTCTATTCTGAAAGACAAGATGAATGTGCTATGGAACCATATCTCTACTTTCAATTTTTAGTGATAATAAAGTGTTCTTTGAAAGAATAGCAGTGAATTTATGATTTAGAAGATTGTTTGTGAGTTATACGTAATGCGTTTCGGAGAAGATGTGGCGAACTATAAGTACATAACAAGATATATATTTGCAGACAAAGGTAATATTTTTGAAGGAAAGATAAGTTCTAATCTGTACTAAGAGATTTGAGAATAGAATAAAATTGTAAAGAAGAGAAGAATCACTTAACAGAGATAAATAAGAGACTTTAAACTGAAAAAGGTGGGAAAAGGAGGAGTGTTTGCATAGATCTACTAATCTGGTTGCTAAATAAAATATAGTAATAAGTAATAAAATAATAATAAGTAATAGTAACGAGAATAGAAGAAAAGAGTATTTATCGGAAGTAAATAATCAAACAAGGAATCCAGCAATAAAAAAGGGCCTAAGAAGTGTATGTAAGCTAAGCACAAGAAATACATATTAAACAGTTCAAGATAGATCCCAATTGATGAAGAACACTTTACCTTGTGTTCAATTGATATTAGTTGAGATTAAGTATTTATGATAAGGGTATGTTTAGGGAAGTGTGCACTATTTTCACAATAAAGAGAAGATTTAAAAGATGCAGGGAAAAGGCATAGTATATTAAGAAGATACATCCATATGAAGATACGTTATATCCTGGGAGCTTGGGGGAGAGAATATGGTATGGAACACCTGAGTGAGGATTATTGGAAGGAGAGCCAGAGCTGACGTTGTGGGAATATAAGTCAAATAAACTAGAAAGAAGGAATAATTTAGACAAAATTTTGCGTATCAGATCATAAACATGAAATGGCAGTATGATGTTAAAGTGATAGGGAACTTATAATACTTGGATATGTGATGGCAATGCCTGTGAACACTGATAGTTTAGAAACTTATGCTTTGAATAAATGAAAATTTTTATTCTTTAAATGGAAGAGGAATCAACAAGGAAGTGATAATTGATTGACTTTGTTGGACCTGATTTTGACTAATGATGAGAAAATGATTGCTCAAGTAGAAATTATGAGAATTTTAGGGATGTGGTAACTACTTTGTCATGAATTTTGTGATGGAGAAGAAAAGAAATACGATGAATACTGTGATTTGTACCACATACTTTAGGAGAGAGGAAAGGATAGGTAAGATATAGTGTCTTCATATATTAATATTAAGCAGCTGAGTGGTGCAGCTGATAGAGCCATTGTCTGCAATATCTGAGTTCAAATCTTGCAACAGACATTTATAGTTTTGTAGCCCCAGATAAGTCAATTACCTCTCTTAGCCTCAGTTTCTTCATCTGTAACATAGTAATAATAATAATGGGACCTATCTCACAGGATTGACAAGAGGATCAAATGAGATAATATGTGTGTGTATCTATATCTATAAACATACATATATAGACACATATATATGGCACTTCGCAAATCTTAAAATGTTATATAAATGTTAACTCATTATTGTTATGATTATTATCATATCAAGGACTATTGACTTTAGTGGCATGTTAACATTGCCAAGATCAAGTACATGATCATCTTTTTTGTGTGGCTAAGGTGGGGCAGAGAAGTTTATCATGTGAAATGAGTATGATGAGGAACAGAGAGGTTAGGGCAGTTGAGAGAGCATCAAAATATATGTTGACATACTTTAGTATGAGGGAAAGACTGAAAATCAGGCACTGAACTCATTCTGGAAAGAAGGGAAGTGCCAATGGTTATCAGAATTTTGATTAGGTAGTGGATATGGTTTGAGTGAACCTCAGAGGAGGAAATATTACTGAGTCAGGGAAGTAGCGGAAGTGCCTCAAAGTGGTAAGAAGGAGCAAGGAGTTCTTCCCCACTTGGATCAGAGAGGGGAGGGAATGAATGAAAATAAAGCTGGTGTTGGAAAAGGAGGCCAGGGATTCTGTGTTATTAGGAAGAAGATGGGTCTCATTGAGAGCTAGAAGATGGAAAGAATAGAAAAGTAAAATCTTAAAGACAAAAACTAGTTTGTTACCTATGGAGCAGTATTTCAGAGGACACAGTAGACAGGATGGGTAACTTTAGAGTGGAAAATTGGGAAGATTGTGTTGTGGGGACTGGGAAGAAGGAATTGGACAATGGAGTGGCAAAAACAGGATTTAATTTTAACAGCGGTTTTTGTGGTTCAGAATGGGATGGGGAATGTGTTAATCATCAAAGAATGAGTGTAAATAGGTTGTCCATAGGCATTTAGCTTTAGGGTGTAGTCCTCTCTTAACCTTAGGCAGTTCAGTTGAGGACAAGTGCTGGGAGGTGAAGGAATGGTATTATTCCTCTTTCCCCCAAGTCCAGAGACCAGGCTAGAGAAATGAAGAGAAGAGTGGAGAATGGTATACAATGGAATTATGAAATGATGATAAAGATAATATGAATTTAATATTTTAATGTATGTATGAATGAATGAGATATGGTGATGAAAATCTAGAATAAGGAACATTATTGTAAAATAAGGAAATGAAAGAGAATGAAATGGAGTTCATTCTATCTACGTGTGATTTACTAATGGAGAAAAAGAAGGAGGAGTTGTGTTTCCACAGGAGTGACAAGTACAAACTCTCAGCTTTGCAGGAAAGATAACAGGATGTGAGTCAGAAGAAACCAGTTCCAGACAGGACTCCAGGGTGGAGCAAGCTAATTTGAATGCACATGCAACATATGACAAGGGAGGGGGGATACATCTAGGAGGAACACCTTGGAATAGGCATTTGAAGAGAGTAGGGGAGGGAAATTTGAATCAGGAACAAGGAATACATAGCCTCGTTTTAACCTTAGTAAGTGGGCTCCCATAGGGAGTTACCCATTCATAAGAATATAAAATAAAATAAGAGCTCTCCTGGCTTCAGCAAGGAATATTGTTCTTTCTAGAGCAAGCATGTTTCTCATACTAGATGGCATAGGAGGAAGGAAGACCTGAATATGAATTCTGCCTTGCAGACTTACCGGTTTATATGTAGTATTGGGCAAGTCATTTCACCTCTCTCTACCTCAGTTTCCTTATTGGTCAGTTATTTTTAGTCATGTCCAACTCCTTGTGATCCCTTTTGGGGTTTTCTTGGCAGAGAGAGTGCAGAAGTTTGCCATTTCCTTCTGTGATGCATTTTACAGATGAGGAAACTGAGACAAACAGGGTTGAGTGACTTCACAGGGTCACACAGGTAGAAAATGTCTGAGGCCAGATTTGAACTCAAGTCTTCCTGATTCCAGGCCTCACAATTTATCTACCGTGCCACCTAGCTGCTTCCTCATCTGTAGAGTTGGGGTCATAATAGCTTATAACTTACAAGGTGGTTTTGATGAAAAGATCAGTTTAAATATGTAAAGCACTTTGAAAGCATTAAAAAGCCATATAAATAGTAGCTGTTGTTTGTCCAGTTAATAACTGTTTGTTCTGTTGTTATTCAGTTACTTACTACTTTCCCTTTACCCTCACATTACAGTATTATTGTTATATGTGGTTTCTGAACTACTAATTTGCTGCCAATTGGATTGCTATTGACCTAATTTGAGTATCCAGGAGCTAGTAACATAGGAAGGGGGAACCCTACTTACTGCCTGTGTGACTTAGAGCAAGTTTAAACAATTTCTATGGTTCTGAGTTTCTTCATTAAATGAGGATTTTTGATGAGTTGAGCTCTAGGTCTATGATCCTAATTATCAAGAAGTGGAGTTATTCTGAAAGACCTCACATACCTATACAAACCTCATTGAGAATATATTCAGTTCCACGGGAAAAGTAATTTATAAATGAAAATCATGTTTATGGTTTTTGCCTTCTCCTGCCCTTTCACACACTGCCATGGGAAGAATAATTGGAGGAGACAGAAAAAAGGAAATATTTCTGGAAACAGAAATATCCTGGAACTTGTTTCTGATCTCTTTGGAGTGGGAGAGTGATGGTGGTTTAGAGCAGAGGGAGATTGGGAACATGGCTTTTCAGATAATGGAGTTTATTTAATTGGAGCATAGTATTACAGATAGCTCACTAGAGTATGTGCCAGCAGAGGCCATCTAGGGTCTTTCATAAGCCATCAGAGAATCTTGTATTTATATTCTGCCTGAGACAGAAAACTGCTAATATCAATAGTGGACCAATTGTGACTTCTAAACATAATCAGGAAAAGCAAAAGCAAGTTTTTGGAGGAAGTGAAAATTTCAAGTCTAAGTAGAAGCTAAAGACAGAATCCTGAGGTCTCCTGGGATATCATCCAGGTAATATTTAGTAGTAAAATTTAGTGGTAATATTTAGCAGAAGGTTTGAGAAAATTAAGATTAAAAAATACCTTTCTTTTAACTCTTTTCCCCATCTTTTTTCTTCTGTGCATATTTTACTTTTGAACAGTATAATGGCCAGAATCGGTTTTTCCATATTGCACAAAGACAACAGGCTTCTCTTAGGAGAAATTATAACTACAAGGTCTTATATATTTAATATAAATTGTGAGATATAAGAAGGCAATCTCTTGGGTATCCTTTTGACCATTAATTAACAACAGAAGGTATCTTGGGAACTAGTGGAGACAAGAGTATTTCTATGAACACAGGGCTCTGTGTGGGTATGGAGATAGAGAAACTGCTTTCCAAAAATAAAAATTACTAAATATTCCAGTTTGGCTATCTGGGGAGGGTGTGGTATGAGTGGTTTTGGTGGACTATGGTGTAGTACATTCTGAGGGATTGGTTATGGCAGGAAACACTTGTAAAAGTCAGAAACCAAGGCACTCTAGAGAGATATGGGTTCTAGCATCAGATTTGAATGTAACACTCTGGGTGACCCTGAACCAATTCACACCCACCACTGGTTCTCACTTTTCTTCTCATCAATAGTTATGTCTCATGGAGAAAATTTGTCAGTAAAAGAGAAAAGATATGTACACAGGAGTCAGAGGCTTCTTCATTATGAGGACCCTATGCTATCATTCTTTCCTTAATTTGGAGGACAGATTTTTAGATGGTATTTTCTTTCTACTCTGCCCTCCTCCATTTCCTCTCCCTAAAGCAAATGCAGATTCAGATTCTGTTTGACTCTCTGAGGTAGAACATATGGTTCCTCACTTACCTCTCATGGAGAAAGTGGGTCAGTCTTTAACTCCACTGGTTTTCAATGGTCAGCTGAAAGTCAGAAATGATCAAGTGGAAACTTGTGGGGGAAAATTTATATTTTCTACCAGTGACAGTCATGGGATGGGATTCCTGTAGTGAAGTAGTTATGAGTGCATCCATTTTTGGTAATATATTTCTTCTCTGATGCTTTAATTGAGCAGGTATGGTCACAGCTCAGGAACAGTATTAAGGTAGCATGGGACCACTGCCTTTACCTTTCTCCTACATGTGAGGAAAGGGAAGAAGAAGCTTATGAAGAAGCTGTTTATCTTACCTAATTCTCCTTGAACCAGCCCTCCTGACCAACAATGGGAAGCAAACAGAAGTCTATAGCTGGAGGAGGTCAGAATTTGACCAGGTTTGAGAGAAAAGTGACATAAAGTGGGAAGAGCAGTAGGAGAAATACAAAAAGAGTGCTAAAGAAGGATCTTTCCATATTCAGGTTTTATTGTCTTCCAGGAAGAATGAACCTCCTTAAGGGCCATATCCCTGAAGGAGTCAGCTCTGCTGTCCCATCAGATGCCTCCTCCTGAGATTGGATCTTTGCTTCAGCTCAGTTCAGATGGAATTTTTTGATTACCTGAGATGACAACATCACGGACCTGCCTTTTCAGGGTCAGGGCCTTTAATGAGTCCCAGAGGGCACATTTCTTGACCTGATTCCCCTGACTCCCTTATCTACTTGCAAGCAAGGGAGGAACTCTGGTGTCCTGAGGACACGTCTTAAAGATTATATTCTGGCTCTTCTCCAAATATGGAGTCATGGAATTGAGTGGTGTTTATTTTAAAATATATTTTCATTTTCTTATTCTTAAACTTGTACTCTTTGTCTTCTTTACAAATTGATCACCAATCTCTGCCTTGCCTTCTATCTCCTTTCACTTCTCTCTCTGCATATGGATTTTTGTTTATCTCTCAATATACAAAAACTTAATGGGAGAGTAAGTGTGGAACAGTTGGTAGAGTGCTGGTTTTGGAGTCAGAAAATCCTGGGTTCTGAACCCTTTCTAACACATATTGACTGAGTGACCCCTATGCAAGGCAGGTAATGTCTTACTGTCTCTAGTTCCTCTCCAACACTAGAAATTGTGAATCCTATTGATTTAGCTATCTAGTAAAGATTCAACAGCATTAACTGACTAACTGAAGGTTGGGTGTGGAAATCAATTTTGTTGTAACTCAGAGAAGCAAGAAGTAGTGGCTGTTTACTTCATGCTCCCATTCTTAGCCTGATCTCCCAGTCACATTTAGAATTCCCTACTCTCAGATGGTATTCTCTTCCCCATCTTAGAGACAGCAGTATGTTTAAAACTTTCAAAACCACATTGATCCAGGTTTCTCTACAGTAACCTTAAATTCAATAAAAATGGACCAGTTCAAACTGGTCAAAACTTTTTCAAACTGACCTAAACCAATTCAACACAGTTTCAACTGGTTCATACCAGTCAAAGCCAATTTAGGCCAGCTTAAAATGGTTTAAAACAGTCAAAACCAGCTAATAACAGTCAAAACTAGTTTAAACCGGCAAAAACTCAATTTAAACCTGTCAAAATCTGTTCAAACCAGTTCAAACAAGCCTAAATCAGTTCAAGCATGTTGAAACCAGTTCAGACCAGTCAAAGCCTGTTTAGACCAGATGAAACCAGTTTAGCACTGCTGAGGCTGGTTCAATTTTTCAATTAATCAAAGCTCCTTCAACTTTTGTTCTAAAATGATCTCTGAGCTTAAAGTATACTGAACTATGTGAGGTTTCAGGAATTTCAGACCAGGAGTCAGAAAGATGAGTTCAAATTCTGTCTCAGACCCTTAGAAGCTGTATGATTTTAGGCAAGCCACCTAACCTCCATTTCCCTCAGGCTCCTCAATTGTAAAATGGAGATACTAATGGTATTTAACTTCCAGGACTATGGTGACAATCACATGAGATAATATTTGTAATGCATTTAGCACATAGCAGGCAACATACTAGCTCTTATTGTTGTTAATTATCATTATTTATTATTAATACTGTATATTGTTTTAAATGTTAAAACTATAACACACAAGTTCCACAAAAGTAGAAGGAAGGATGAAGACAATGTTCTTTTTTTAAAGGAATAAAAACAATTTTACTTAAATAAGATTAAAAAGATAAAACTTAGGATACAATTTCCCTGGCAACCAGACACATGGGCGGTGGGAGTTCTACTAAAATGTTTGACACCAACTCTGCCTAGGTTGGGCCTTTTATTTCTTAGGTGGCAAAGAAACTCTGTAATTGATGATTTCAAGAATATCCTCACTGTTCTTTTTTTGTTTTAAATTAATTAATTAAAACTTACTTTAGTTTACAACACTCAGTTCCACAAGTTTTTGAGTTCCAAATTTTCTCCCCCTCCCTCTCCTACCCCCTACCTCCCCCAAGATGGCATGTAATCTGATATAGGTTCTACATATACCTTCACATTGAAATTATTTACATAATAGTCCAGTTTTAAAGAAGAATTATAACCAATGGAATGAATCATGAGAAAGGAGAAACGGAACCAAAAAAGAAGGAAAAAAAGAGAGCAAATAGTTTGCTTCAATCTGCATTCAGACTCCATAATTCTTTCCCTGGATGTGGATAGCCTTTTCCATCATGAGTCTTTTGGAGCTGTATTTGAACCTTGCATTGTTGAGAAGAGCCAAGTCTATCAAAGTCATCAAAGAAGCACTGTGTCTGTGGTTGTGTACAATGTTCTTCTGGTTCTGCTCCTTTCACTCATCATCAAATCATATAAGACTTTCTAGGTTCTTATGAAGTCCAGCTGTTCCTCATTTATTATAGCACAATAGTATTCCATTACATTCATATACCTCAATTTGTTTAGCCATTCTCCAATTGATGGGCATCCACTTGATTTCCAATTCTTTGCCACCACAAAAAGAGCTGCTAGAAATATTTTTGTTCTGTGTCCCTTTCCCCCTTCTATGATCTCTTCAGGATACAGCCCTGTAAGTGGTATTACTGGGTCAAAGAGTATGCACATTTTTTCTTCAGTATTTCTTGGGTGTCCTTCAGCAAGTTTTGTTTTTCATGGTTTTTTTGCATCACTCTCATTTCTCTTCCTAATTTTTCCTCTACTTCTCTTTCTTGCTTTTCCAAATCATTTTTGAGCTCTTCCATGGCCTGATCCCAATTCATATTTTCTTGGAGATTTTTGATGTAGGCTCTTTGACTTTGTTGACTTCTTCTGGCTGTATATTTTGGTCTTCTTTGTCACCAAAAGGGGAATCTAGAGTTTGAGTTGGAGTCTGAGTCTGAGTTTGTCTTGCTGCCTGTTTATGTTTCCAGCCAACTACTTGACCCTTGAGCTTTTTGTCAGGATATAACTGCTTGTAGAGTAGAGAGTTCTTTGTCCTAAGCTTTAGGGTCCAAGCACTGCTGTTTTCAGAGCTACTTCTACTCCACCATCACCCCAGGCTCTGTCACACCAGCGCTCCTCCTCCCCTAAGAACTGTCAACCAGGACCACAATACAGATCCAAGCAAAGCACAGCAACAGATTCTGCCTTTGTAACCACAAAGCACTCCTTGCATTCCCGCTGTGATCTGCTGCTAGATTCTTCCCACCTTGTAAGTCAGGGAATAGGGAAGCAGCTGATGCTGGAGTTCTGGAAGCAGCCTCAGGAACTTCCACCTGCTGCTACCGCCACCACTGCACCACCTCCTCCACGCCCAGAGATGTTGACTGGACCACTCTGAACTTGGTACCACAGTTTCCACCTAATCTGTTCTTTGGTGTTTGTGGGTTGAGAAGACTGGTAACTGCCACAGCTCACTATTTCATGGCCCCAAGGCCTGTTCCAGGTGAGTGATTCTGGGTCTGGTCTGTCCCGGTGCAGCCCACACTGGGCTGCCCTTTACTCTCAGCGCTGTGCAATAAACCCTTCCTGGCAACCATCCAGGCTCTCCTGGGCTAGAGATCTGTTTCCTTCTGCTATTTCATGGGTTCTGCTGCTCTAGAAATTGTTCAGAGCCATTTTTTTCAGGTGTTTGGAGGGACCTGGGGGAGAGCTAAAGCAAGTCCCTGCTTTCCAGCCACCATCTTGGCTCCACCCCCCAAGTATGCACATTTTTATAGGCCTTTGGACATAGTTGCAAATTGCTCTCCAGAATGCTTGGATCAGTCTACAATTCCATCAACAATGCAATAGTCTTTCAATTTTCCCACATCTTCTCCAGCATTTATCATTTTCCTATTTTGACATGTTAGCCAATCTGACAGGAGAGATGTGGTACCTAAGAGATGTTTTGATTTTTATTTATTGAATCCATAGTGATTTAGAGCATATTTCCATCTGACTGTAGATATCTTTAATTCCTTCTTCTGAAAATTGCTTGTTCATATCCTTTGACCATTTATCAATTGGGGAATGACTTGCATTCTTATAAATTTGACTCATTTCCCTGTGTATTTTAGAGATGAGGTCTTTATCAGGTTGTAAAAATTTTTTCCCAATTTTATGCTTCCCTCCTAATCTTGGTTGCATTGTTTGTACAAAAACTTTGTACAAAAACTTTTCAATTTAGTGTAATCAAAATTATCCATTTTCTATTTCATAATGTTCTCTATCTCTTGTTTAGTCATAAATTCTTCCCTTCTCCATAAGTCTGACAGGTTAGGACAATGTTCTTAACAGACAGTCTCTTGAGATCACCTCTGATAATATGATCTATGATTTTATGTTTCTTTCTGTTAATCTTGACAAGGTGGGATATTGAGTCTACATAACTCATTATTCTCAAGCCCTCCACCCTCTGTTATTTTTAATAATCTGTTCCCATCAACCATACTTCAATATCTGTAGAAAAAGAGAATTATGTAGTCAGGGAATTCTTGGACATGGCATCTACCAATCTGGTTTGGATTTTTGGCCTTGTCTTTTAATAGTTGTGTGACCCCAGGCAATCCATTTAACTTCTCTAGGCTTCTTATATAAAAAGGAAGACATGATTCTTTACAATTGATATTACAGAGTTATTATGAGGAAAGAACACATTTGATCCATTATTTTTCTTGGAGACTTGATAAATGGCAGGACATCCAACTAGAAATGGTTCAGCGACCTTCTCCTGTTGTACTTCAGCTCCCTACTCTATTGGTTGGTTGCTACCAGAACATTCTTCTTTTTAGAATGGCCAAGACTAGCAATCCTTCATTCTTTTTTTTAAAATTTAATTTAAATTTATTTGTTTAACATATTTAGTTTTCAGCATTGATTTTCACAAGAGTTTGAATTACAAATTTTCTCCCCATTTCTACCCTCCCCCCACTCCAAGATGGCATATATTCTGGTTGCCCTGTTCCCCAGTCAGCCCTCCCCTCTATCACCCCCCGCCCCTCTCATCCCCTTTTCCCTTCCTTTCTTGTAGGGCAAGATAAATTTCTACGCCCCATTGCCTGTGTATCTTATTTTCTAGTTGCATGCAAAAACTTTTTTTTTTGTTTTTGAACATCTGTTTTTAAAACTTTTAGTTCCAAATTCTCTCCCCTCTTCCCTTCCCACCCACCCTCCCTAAGAAGTCGAGCAATTCAACCTAGGCCACATGTGTATCATTATGTATAACCCTTCCACACTACTCATGTTGTGAAAGACTAACTTCATTTTGCTCCTTCCCAACCCATCCCGCTTTATTGAATTTTCTCCCTTGACCCTATCCCCTTTCCAAAGTGTTTGTTTTGATTACCTCCACCCCCATCTGCCCTCCCCTCCATCAACCCCCCCCTTTTATTTTTTTTTTATCTTCCTCCCTCTTTTTTCCTGTGGGGTAAGATACCCAACAGAGTATGTATGGTATTCCCTCCTCAGGCCAAATCTGATGAGAGCAAGGTTCACTCATTTCCCCCTCACCTGCCCACTCCCCTCCTCCCACTGAACTGCTTCCTCTTGCCACCTTTATGTGAGATAATCCATCCCATTCTATCTCTCCCTATCTCCCTCTCTCAGTATGTTGCTCTTTCATCCCTTAATTTCATTTTATTTCTTTTAGATATCTTCCCTTCATCTTCAACTCACCCTATGTCTGCTCTCTCTCTTTTACATATATATATATATATGTATATACATACATATACACACATATATATACATACATACATATACACATAGACATATACATACATACACGTTCACCTATATATATACATAAACATATATATATATATATATATATATGTATATGTATATTCCCTTCAGCTACCCTAATACTGAGGTCTCATGAATCATACAGGTCATCTTTCCATGTAGGAATGTACACAAAACAGTTCAACTTTAGTAAGTCCCTTGCAATTTCCATTTCTTGATTACCTTTTCATGCTTCTCTTGATTCTTGTGTTTGAAAGTCAAATTTTCTATTCAGTTCTGGTCTTTTCACTGAGAAAGCTTGAAAGTCCTCTATTTTATTGAAAATCCATATTTTGCCTTGGAGCGTGATACTCAGTTTTGCTGGGTAGGTGATTCTAGGTTTTAATCCTAGCTCCATTGACCTCCGGAATATCACATTCCAAGCCCTTCGATCTCTTAATGTAGAAGCTGCTAGATGTTGTGTTATTTTGATTGTGTTTCCACAATACTCAATTTTTTTCTTTCTGGCTGCTTGCAGTATTTTCTCCTTGATCTGGGAGCTCTGGAATTTGGTGACAATATTCTTAGGAGATTTCTTTTTGGGATCTATTTGAGGAGGTGATCGATGGATTCTTTCAATTTCTATTTTGCCCTGTGGCTCTAGAATATCAGGGCAGTTCTCCTTCATAATTTCTTGAAAGATGATATCTAGTCTGAGACTGAATCTGGGTGTGCTTTCGCTGCCTGGCCATATTCCCAACCAACTAACTTGACCCTTGAGTTTTTCAGGGGGGTATGACTGCTTGTAGACTAATGAGTTCTATGTTCCACGTTTGGGGGGGAGGTGTCAGCTCTGTCACACCAGCACTCCTCCTTCCCCAAGAACCCCCAGCCCAGGCTGGGCTTAGATCTTTAGCAGGCTGTGCACTCCTGCTCTGATCCACCACTTAATTCCTCCCACCAGGTGGGCCTGGGGCCGGAAGCAGCAGCAACTGTAGCTTCCCCACCTCCGCTGCCCCCGGGGCTGGAAGCCAAACCGGGAACTCTTTCCACTCCCACAACTTTTCCCACTAACCTTCTCCGCAGTCTTTGGTGTTTGTGGGTTGAGGAGTCTGGTAACTGCCGCAGCTCACATAATCAGGGTGCTAGGGGCCCCATCTGCCCGACTCCAAGTTTGGTTGTTCCACGCTGCTCAGGCTGGGCTCTGCTCCACTCCATTCCCAGCTCCCAGCTCCGTGTGGGATAGACCTCACCCAGAGACCATCCAGGTTGTCCTGGGCTGGAACCCTGCTTCCCTCTGCTGTTCTGTGGGTTCTGCTGTTCTAGAATTGGTTCAGAGCCATTTTTTATAGGTTTTTGGAGGGACTCAGTATGGAGATCACACTTGTCCCTGCTTACCAGCTGCCATCTTGGCTCCACCCCCCTTCATTCTTCTTTAAAAATTTTTTTTATTAAATTTATTTAATGTTTTTAGTTTTCAGCATTGATTTTCACAAGAGTTTTAATTACAAATTTTCTCCCCATTTTTACCCTCCCACCCACTCCAACATGGTGTATATTCTGGTTGCCCTGTTCCCCAGTCAGCCCTCCCTTCTGTCACCCCACTCCCCTCCTATCTGCCTTTCCCTTCCTTTCTTGTAGGGTAAGATAAATTTCTATGCCCCATTGCCTGTGTATCTTATTTTGTAGTTGCATGCAAAAACTTTTTTTTTTGTTTTTGAACATCTGTTTTTAAAACTTTGAGTTCCAAATTCTCTCCCCTCTTCCCTCCTCACCCACTCTCCCTAAGAAGGCAAGCAATTCAATATAGCCACATGCGTATCATTATGTAAAACCCTTCCACAATACTCATGTTGTGAAAGACTAAATATATTTTGCTCCTTCTAAACCTATCCCGCTTCATTGAATTTTCTCCCTTGACTCTGTCCTTTTTTAAAAGTATTTGTTTTTGATTACCTCCTCCCCCTATCTACCCTCCCTTCTATCATCCCCCATTTTATCTTTTTTATCTTCCTCCTCATTCTTTCCTGTGGGGTAAGATACACAATTGAGTGTGTATGGTATTCCCTCCTTTGGTCAAATTCGATGAGAGCAAGATTCACTCATCCCCCCTCATCTGCCCCCTCTTCCGTTTCTACAGAACTGCTTTTTCTTGCTACTTTTATGCAAGATAATTTACCCCTTTCTATTTCTCCCTTTCTCCCTCTCTCAATATATTCCTCTCTTATCCCTTAACTTGATTTTATTTTTTTAGATATCATCACTTCATATTCAACTCACCCTGTGGCCTCTGTCTATACACACACACACACACACACACACACACATACACGCACATATCTATATGTGTATATATATATATATATATATGTATGTGTATATATATATGTATGTGTATATATCTATATGTGTATGTATGTATATATATATATATATATATACATATATGCATATTCCCTTTAGCTACCCTAATACTGAGGTCTCATGAATCATACAGGTCATCTTTGCAAGTAGGCATGTAAACAAAACAGTTCAACTTTAGTAAGTCACTTGTGATTTCTCTTTCTTGTTTACCTTTTCATGCTTCTCTTGATTCTTGTATTTGAAAGTCAAATTTTCTTTTCAGCTCTTGTCTTTTCACTGAGATAGCTTGAAAGTCCTCTATGTTATTGAAAATCCATATTTTGTCTTGGAGCATGATACTCAGTTTTGCTGGAAAGGTGAGTCTTGGTTTTAATCCTAGCTCCATTGACCTCCAGAATATCATATTCCAAGCCCTTTGATCCCTCAATGTAGAAGCTGCTAGATGTTGTGTTATTTTGATTGTGTTTCCACAATACTCAAATTTTTTCTTTCTGGCTGCTTGTGGTATTTTCTCCTTGACCTGGGAGCTCTGTAATTTGGAGACAATATTCCTAGGAGTTTTCTCTTTGGGATCTTTCTCAGGAGGTGATTGGTGGATTCTTTCAATTTCTATTTTACCCTCTGGCTCTAGAATATTAGGGCAGTTCTCCTTGATAATTTCTTGAAAGATGATATCTAGGCTCTTTTTTTTGATCATGGCTTTCAGGTAGTCCAATAATTTTTAAATTATCTCTCCTGGATCTATTTTCCAGGTCAGTGTTTTTTTCCAATGAGATATTTCACATTGTCTTCCACTTTTTCATTCCTTTGTTTCTGTTTTAGAATATCTTGATTTCTCATAAAGTCACTAGCTTCCACTTGCTCCAATCTCATTTTTAAGGTAGTATTTTCTTCAGTGGTCTTTTGGACCTCCTTTTCCATTTGAATAATTCTGCCTTTCAAGGCATTCTTCTCCTCATTGGCTTTTTGGAGTTTTTTTTTGCCATTTGAGTTAGTCCATTTTTTAAGGTGTTGTTTTCTTCAGTATTTTTTTCAATATTTTTTTGATTTTCCTTTAGCAAGTCATTGACTTGTTTTTCATGGTTTTCTTGCATGATTCTCATTTCTCATCCCAATTTTTCCTCTACTTCTCTTGCTTGCTTTTCTAAATTATTTTTGAGCTCTTCCATGGCCTGCGATCAGTTCATGTTTTTCTTGGAGGCTTTTGATGTAGGCTCTTTGATTTTGTTGCCTTCTTCTGGCTGTATGTTTTGGTCTTCTTTGTCACCAAAGAAAGATTCCAAAGTCTGAGATTGAATCTGAGTCTGTTGTAGTTGCCTGGCCATGTTCCCAGCCAACTTACTTGACCCTTGTGTTTTTCATTGGGGTATGACTGCTTGTAGAGTAAAGAGTACTTCGTTCCAAGCTTGAGGGGATGCACTGTTGCTTTCAGAGCTATTTCTATATAGCCAGCTGTGCCACACCAGGACTCCTCCTTCCCCAAGAACTGCCAACCAGGACCTGACTCAGATCTTAAGCAGGGTCTGAAGTCCTGTTCTGATCCTCCACTTAATTCTTCCCACCAGGTGGGCCTGGGGCTGGAGCAACTGCAGCTGTGGTTCTGTAGCTGGACCATCTCTGCTGCCCCTGGGGTGCTGGCTGAACCGCGAATTCCTTCTACTCTGTCCCCCACAGCTTTTTCCACTAACCTTCTCTGTTTTCTGTTTGTGGGTTGAGAAGTCTGGTAATTGCCACAGCTCACTGATTCAGGGGGCTAGGGCCTGTTCTGCCTGCCTCCTGGTCTGGTTGGTCCTGCTGCCACCCATGCTGGGCTCTACTCTGCTCTGCTCCCAGCTCCATGGGCAGTAGACCTCACCCAGCGACCATCCGGGTTGTCCTGGGCTGGAGCCCTGCTTCCCTCTGCTATTTTGTGTGTTCTGCAGTTCTAGAATTTGTTTAGAGCCATTTTTATAGGTTTTTGGAGGAACCTGGGGGGGAGCTCACTTTCCAGCCACCATCTTGACTCCACCCCCGCAATCCTTCATTCTCTCTAGACTAGGCCATCATGCCCCAATGTCAGCACATCACCCCTCTCAACTCCATTTTTATCTCCATTTTAATATGTTGTCTGCCCCCATTATAATGTAAGCTCACTGAGGGACTGTATTTTTGCTTGTATTTATATTCTCTGTACTATGTCTGGAACATTTGTTGTTCAGTCATATCCAACTCTTTGTGACTCCATTTAGGGTTTTCTTGACAGAGGTACTGGAATGGTTTGCCATTTCTTTCTCCAGCTCATTTTACAGATGGGGAGACTGAGGCAAACAGGATCAAGTGATTTGCCAAGGGTCACACAGTTGGTAAGTATATCAGGCCAATTTTGAACTTATGAATAGGAGTCTTCCTGACTCCAGGCAAGGCACTCTATCCACTGTGCCACCTAGCAGGTTAGAGATGAGGGGAATATTTTCTTTCATTTATTTTTGTTACAGCAACTCATGGATCAACTTTGACATTGCTTCAGGATTGCTGGCAGCTGTCGCTAGCCCTCCCCTTTCTGAATTTCTAATGCCATATCTAGCGTTCTTTAAGTCTCAATGTAATGGACAGGACCTGGGGATAGTCATCTATTTGGTGGAGGAGTGATGGCAATTAGGGAAGGAAACTGCAATGAGTGTGTTTTTTCCTAACCTTAAAAAGACTGTGGAGTGGGGCCACATGTGTGGAAGGAAGGGGTGAAGAGTGGGAGAGGAGAACAGAAAACTGCCTAGACAGTGAGGCAGGGAAAAAAGTAAATTAATAATTTAAGCATCATAATGTAAATAGAAGGAGGAACAGGGCTGGGGATTTTCCACTGAAAAGGCTAGTCTATTGAAGGTTTGCAGAGTTGCCTGAGGCCATTTTAGTCTGAGAAGTTATAGTTATCAGTGGTATGTGGTAAATATTTAATTGGCTCTTCAAATAAAAAAAAGTATGCTTATGGTTTGCCAGTTTCCAAGGTGTAACTAGCACTCTACTGGCTGTATTCCTGTAGATCTGGAAATGTGTTGATTAACCCCTATGGGTTAATAAATTTAGGACATGGAGAATAGTACCAAAAATATTCCTTCCACATCCCTCAAGAGCACCCATATAATCCTTAAGAGATCTTGGAGCCAAACCCTAGGAACTAGGTTCAGCAGTGACTATAAGAATTAAGATAGTATTTCCAAAATATGTGTTAAACACAGAGAGATTAGGTCCTCTGCTTATGGTCACAAAAGTGGCAAATGGGGGAAGGGGCTGGGAATCAAGTCAAGTTCCTCAGACTCCAGATGCAGAACCCTTTTCACTGAATGATACTGTCTCTACTAGTATGGAGAGTTACAGAAGAGGAATAGATAGCATAGTAGTCCCAGAGTCAGGAAAACTTGGGTTCAAATCCTGCCTCTGATATTTCCTCAGTGAGTGGCATTTAATTCCTCAATGTGGCAGTTAGTCAGAGTGATTAACTCTGAACCTCAGTTTCCTAACTATAAAATGGGAATAAGCACAGCTGTAGTAACTACCTCACAGGGCTGTTACAAGGCTCACATGAGATCATGTGAATTGCTACATATATTTGATGGAATACTATTCTGCTCTAATAAATGATAAGGGCAATGGTTTCAGAAAAACCTGGGAAGACTTATACGAACTGATATGAAGTCCAGTGTGCAGAACCAGGAGAACACTGTACACATAACAGCAATATTGTACAATGATCAACTGGGAAAGAGAAAGACTTACCTATTCTAATCAATGCAATGATCCAAGACAGTTAATGTTCATCTTCTGCAAGAAGTCTTTGATCACAAAATCTCAGAATCATAGTGTTAGATGACCTCAATATCTATTTAGACCCACCTGTGACTGAATAATAATTCTCTCAACATCATATACTTGACAAATGGTTATCTATTCTCTGATTAAAAAATCTCTAGGAAGGGGGAACCTACTACTTTCCCAGGTTTCACTTTAGCATATCTCTAAGTGTTAGAAAGACTTTCCCAGACTGGCCATTAATTCTCTCTGTGTGGCCTTGAATGAGCCACCTCACCTTTGTGTACATCAGTTTGCTAATCTTTAGAATGAGAAAGAAGTGGCATCAAAGGTAACAGTTGTCACTGAAGCTCTTGGTGAAAGAAATCAATTCTCTCTCCCAGGAATCAAGAATCACTCAGCTGAAGCCTATTGTGAATTTTCTACTTTAACTTCTAGAACTTGAACAACTTTGAAGCCCTCATGCACTGGCTTCTGTTCTCCTCCTTAAACCCCTATGTCAGGTTTTTCTACCTATCAGTTCTTCTTCCTGGTTTTCACACATTAAATGACAGCCTCCTGACTCTCAGAGATTCATGTTTTACTTACAAATTCACAACTCCCCAAACTGTTCCTATCAAATCAATAGTCCTTTAAAAATATCATACCGCAGTCTCCAAATGTTTATACGATTTCTTTTTGTTGTTTTTGTTTTAGAAGTTTTACCCTCAGTTTAAAAAAAGAGTTACTTACAAATAAACTGAAATACATATCATGCTTGTAGCTCTGAAGGCTTCTCCATGAGTATCCATCACTGATGTTTTACCATGAAACTCTGTTCTTGTACATTCAATTATCTAGTTTTTAATAAATGAAATATCTTTCCCTTCCTACTTAACATTAAACTGTTTCCACACAAGTTAGGCATGATCTTACATCATTCACAAAGGGATTTTAAACTTTATATTATATACCACATATATTTTTGTCCAAATCTTATTTGAAAGCTGTTTCTTCATATGCACACACACACACACATATATAATTTTTAACCTATTTGCTTTTATTTTTCAACATTCACTTCTGTAAGATTTTAGATTCTAAATTTTTCTTCTCCCTCCCTTCCCCCTTCCCCAAGACAGCATGCAATCTGATATAGGCTATACATGTACAATCATATTAAACATATTTCCATGTTAGTCATATTGTAAAGAAAAATTAGAACCAAAGAACCAAGCCTCGAGAAAGAACAAAAGAGAGAGAGAGAGAGAGAGAGAGAGAGAGAGAGAGAGAGAGAGAGAGAGAGAGAGAGAGAGAGAGAGAGAGAGAGAGAGAGAGAGAGAGAGAGACAGAGAGAGAGAGAAATAGTATGCTTTGAACTGCATTCAGATTCCATATTTCTTTCACTGGATGTGGATAGCATTTTCCATCATGAGTCTTTTGGAATTGTCTTAGATCCTTGCATTACTGAGAAGAGCTAAGTCTCTCAATGTTGGTCCTCACACAACATTACTGTTATTCTGTAAATGGTTCTCCTGGTTCTGCTCACTTCACTCAACATCAGTTCATGTAAGTCTTTCCAGGTTTTTCTGAAGCCTGCCTGCTCATCATTCCTTTGGAAAATATTATTCCATTATATTCATATACCGCAACTTGTTCAGTCATTCCCCAATTGGTGAGCAGCCTCTTGATTTCCAATTCTTGGCCACCACAAAAAGAATGGCTATAAGTATTTTTGTACATGTGGTTCCTTTTGATAATTTTTATGATCTCTTTATGATATAGCCCTAGAAGTGCTATTGCTAGGCCAAAGGGTATGCACAGTTTTATAGCCCTCTGGGTGTAGTTACAAATTGCTCTCCAGAATGGTTGGATCAGTTCACAGCTCCACCAGCAATGCATTAATGTTCCATTTTCCCCACATCTCCTCCAACATTTATCATTTTCCTGTTTTGTCATGTTAGCCAATCTGAGAGGTGTGATGTGGTACTTCAGAGCTGTTTTCATTTGAATTTCTCTAATCAACAGGGATTTAGAGCACTTTTCATATAGCTATAGATAGCCTTAATTTCTTCATCTGAAAACTGCCTGTTCTTATCTTTTGACCATTTATCAATTGGGCAATGACTTGTATTCTTATAAATTAGGCTTAGTTCGCTATATATTTGTGAAATAAGGACTTTATCAGAGACCCTGGCAATAAAAATATTATTTCCCATCTTTCTGCTTGTCTTCTAATCTTGGTTGCATTGACTTTGTGCAAAACCTTTTTAATTTAATGTAGTCAAAATTATCCATTTTGTATTTCCTAATGTTCTCTGTCTCTTGTTTGGTCAAAATTATTCTATTTTCCATAAATCTGGCAGGCTAACTATTCCTTGCTCTCCTTATTTGTTTATATTACTTCTCTTTATATCTAAATCATGTACCCATTTTGATTTCATCTTGGCATCCCCCTGTAGCTGGACCTCCCTGGGCTCCAGCAAATCCTAGGGTGGGCAGATATCCTCTAATAGCCAGATGTCCATATGCTTCACTGTAGCCCTCGAGGAAGGCAGAAAAATTCCACCTGAACTCAGCACATGCCAGACACTACCACTAGGAACTCAGCTCAACACCAGGTAAACTGACCGACCCCTACAGCCTTCAGCTGCCAGTACCTGAGAACACAGAAGACAAAGCCAGTCACCAGGCACCTATCCCCCAGCACAAGAAGCTTGAGACAGTACCTGCTATATCCCTGAAGCAGAGCTCAACTTTAAAAGCCAGGAAATAGGCAAAAAAGATACACATAAAGCAAAAACAAACACTGACCATAGACTCTTTCTATGGGGACAGGGAAGATCAAAACACAATCTCAGAAGAAGACAACATTGTCAAAATACCTACATACAAAACTTCAAAGGGGAATTTGAACTGGTCTCAAGGCCAAAAAACCTTCTTGGAATAGATCAAAAAAGATTTTAAAAGTCATATAAGAGAGGTAGAAGAAAAATTAGGAAAAGAAATGAGAAGCATGAAAGTGAGAGTCTACACCTTGGAAAATGAAGGATAAAGATTGATTGTAGAAAACAATTCCTAAAAATATACAAATGCAAAAACAATATCCACTGAAGAAACAGCTCCTTAAAAAGTTGAAATGGCCAAATGGAAAAGGAGATACAAACCTCACTGGATAGATGAACTCCTTGAAAAGTAGAATTGGACAAATGGAAAAGAGGTACAAAAGCTAACTGAAGAAAACAATTTGTTAAAAAATAGAATTAGCAAGTGGAAGCTAATAACTCTATGAGATGTCAAAAATCGGTCAAACAAAATCGAAATAACGAAAAATAGGAGAAAATGTAAAATACCTCATTGTATAAACAATTGACCTGGAAAATAGATCTAAGAGAAATAATTTAAGAATTATTGGTCTACCTGAAAACCATGATAAAAAAAGAGTGTGTACAGCATCTTTCAAGAAAATTTCAAGAAAAACTGCCCTGAGGTCCTAGAACCAGAGGATAAAATAGTCATTGAAAGAATCAGTTCTACTGACCACCTACTGAAAGAGATCCTAACATCAAAACACCATGGAATATTGTAGTCAAATTCCAGGTTTAAGGCTCAAGAAGAAAATATTGCAAGCAGCCAGGAAGAAGCAAATTAAATATCATGGAATCAGGATTATGCAGGACCTACCAACTTCTACATTAAAGGATTGGAGGGCATGGAATTTGTTATTCCAGATGGCAAAGGAGCTTGGATTGCAAACAAGAATCAACTATCCAGAACAACTAAGCATATTCTCTCATGGGTGGATACGGACATTCAATGAAATGGGGACTTCCAAATTTTCCTCATGAAAAATCCAGGGCTGAACAGAAAATTTGATCTTCAAATACAACACTAAAGAGAAGCATAAAAATGTAAACAGGAAAGGACAAAAAAACCAAATCATGTCATTCAATAGGTTAAACTGTTTATATCTCTATATGGGAAGGTGATACTTGTAACTCTTGAGAACTGTATCTTTATTACAACATTTAGAAGGGGTATACATAGACTGAGAGCGTGGGTATAAGTTGAATTTGATATGATGAAAAAAAATAATTGGGGGTAAATTATGATTATATTGTGAGAAGAGGAAAGGAGGGGGCAGAAAAGGACAAATTACATCACATTAAATGTCAGGAAGACCTATTACAACAGAGGGAAAGAAGGGAGGGAGGAAAGCATAGTTTTAACCATACTCTCATTGGATTTGGCTCAAAGAGAGAATAACATACTCAATTGCATATAGAAATCTATCTTACTCTATAGGAAGTAGGAAAGGAGAGGGGAAAGAAAAGGTGGGGAGGTGGCAGTCAGAAACGAAACACTGGTTGGGAGGGAAAGGGAGAAAAGAGAGAGAAAAGCATATGAAGGGGGAAAAAGGATGGAGAGAGAAACACAGTTATCGTAACTCTGAATGTGAATGGGATGAACTCTCCCATGAAACAGAAGTGGATAGCAGAATAGATTGAAAACTTTAATGCTACGATATGTTGTTTGGAAGAAACCTATTTGAAGCACAGAGGTACACACAGACTAAAGGTAAAAGGCAGGGACAGAATATTTCATGCTTCAACTGAAGTAAAAAAAAAAAAGCAGGAGTAGCAATTCTAATAGCAGACAAAGCAAAAGCAAAAATAGAGCTAATTAAAAGAGATAAGGAAGGAAACTACATCCTGCTAAAAGGTACCATAGACAATGAAGTAATATCAACACTAAATACAAGTGTTATTGCATCCAAATTCTTAGAGGAGAAGTTAAGTGAGTTACAGGAAGAAATAGACAAAAAAACTATAATAATGGGGGGACCTCAACCTCCCCCTCTCAGAACTAGATAAATCTAACCACAAAATATGCAAGAAAGAAGTTAAGAAGGTGAATGGAATCTTAGAAAAATTAGATATGTTAGACCCCTGGATAGAACTGAATGGGGACAGAAAGGAATATACCTTTGTCTTAGCAGTACATGGCACTTATACAAAAATTGACCATGTACTAGGGCATAAAAACCTCACAATCCAGTGCAGAAAGGCAGAAATATTAAATACAATCTTTTCAGATCATGATGCAATAAAAATTATATGAAATTAAAGGCCATGGAAAGATAGACTAAAAATGACTTGGAAACTAAATAATCTAATCCTAAAGAATGAGTGGGTCAAACAACAAATCATAAAAACTATCAATAACTTCATCCAAGAGAATGACAATGATGAGACAATATACCAAAACTTATACAGACAAGGCAGTTCTTAGGGGAAATTTATTTTAGAAGGCAGAAGAAGCAAAACATTTATTCAAACACCAGAGGATCAAATCCCAAAACCAATAACTCCAATTCAACATAGCAGCAATTATGTCCCCAAACCAGTAAGCCTGCTTTATCATAACAGCAAGGAACTTAAAACACAATATCACAGCAGGGAGCCACAACATCCCATAACCTTCCCTGCTGCTTCAGCCTTTCCTCATAAATACTCACTCACTAATCCTAGCTATCTGCTTGCCTTCAACCTTTCCTCCTGCAGTTCTTTTTTTTTTCTTTTCAATTTATTTAATTTATTTAATATTTTTAGTTTTCAGAGTTGATTGAATTACAACTTTTTTCTCCATTTCTACCCCCCCCCCCACTCCAAGATGGCATATATTCTGGTTGCCCCATTCCCCAGTCAGCCCTCCCTTCTGTCACCCCACTCCCCTCCATCCCATTTTCCCTGACTTTCTTGTAGGGCAAGACAAATTTCTATGCCCCATTGCCTGTATACCTTATTTTCTAGTTGCATGCAAAAACTTTTTTTTTGAATATCTGTTTTTAAAACTTTGAGTTCCAAATTCTCTCCCCTCTTCCCTCCCCACCCACCCTCCCTAAGAAGGCAAGCAATTCAACATAGGCCACATGGGTATCATTATATGAAACCCTTCTACAATACTCATGCTGTGAAAGACTAACTATATTTTGCTCCTTCCTAGCCTATCCCCCTTTATTAAATGTTCTCCCTTGACCCTGTCCCTTTTAGAAAGTGTTTGTTTTTGATTACCTCCTCCCCCATCTGCCCTCCCTTCTATCGTCCCTCCTTTTTGATCTCCTTCCTTCTTTCCTGTGGGGTAAGATACCCAATTGAGTGTGTATGGTATTCCCTCCTTTGGTCAAATCTGATGACAGCAAGATTTACTCATTCCCCCTCACCTGCCCCCTCTTCCCTTCCTACAGAACTGCTTTTTCTTGCCACTTTTATGCACAGTTTACCCCATTCTATACCTCCCTTTCTCCCTCTCTCAATATATACCTCTCTCATCCCTTAATTTGATTTTATTTTTTTACATGTCGTCCCTTCATATTCAACTCATCCTGTGCCCTCTGTCTATATATATATATATATATATATATATTCCCTTCAACTACCCTAATACTGAGGTCTCATGAATTACACACATCATCTTTCCATGTAGGAATGTAAACAAAACAGTTCAACTTTAGTAAGTCCCTTGTGATTTCTTTTTCTTGTTTACCTTTTCATGCTTCTCTTGATTCTTGTGTTTGAAAGTCAAATTTTCTATTCAGCTCTTGTCTTTTCACTGAGAAAGCTTGAAAGTCCTCTATTTTATTGGAAATCCATATTTTGCCTTGGAGCATGATACTCAGTTTTGCTGGAAAGGTGACTCTTGGGTTTAATCCTAGCTCCGTTGACCTCCAGAATATCATATTCCAAGCCCTTTGATCCCTTAATGTAGAAGTTGCTAGGTCTTGTGTTATTCTGATTGTGTTTCCACAATACTTAAATTGTTTCTTTCTGGCTGCTTGCAGTAATTTTTTTCCTTGATCTGGGAGCTCTGGAATTTGGCAACAATATTCCTAGGAGTTTTCTTTTCGGGATCTTTTTCAAGAGGTGTTTGGTGGATTCTTTCAATTTATATTTTATCCTCTGGCTCTAGAATATCAGGGCAGTTCCTGATAATTTTTTGAAAGATGATATCATCTCAGCTCTTTTATTGATCAAGGCTTTTAGGTAGTCCAATAATTTTTAAATTATCTCTCCTGGACTTATTTTCCAGGTCAGTGGTTTTTCCAATGAGATAGTTCACATTGTCTTCCATTTTTTCATTGCTTTTGTTCTGTTTTATAATACCTTGATTTCTCATAAAGTCACTAGCTTCCACTTGGCTCCTATCTAATTTTTAAGGTAGTATTTTCTTCAGTGGTCTTTTGGACCTCCTTTTCCATTTGGCTAATTCTGCCTTTCAAGGCATTCTTCTCCTCACTGGCTTTTTGGAGCTCTTTTGCCATTTGAGTTAGTCTATTTTTAAGGTGGTATTTTCTTCAGTATTTTTTTGGTCTCCTTTAGCAAGTCATTGCCTTGTTTTTCATGGATTTCTCACATCATTCTCATTTCTCTTCCCAATTTTTCCTCTAGTTCTCTTATTTGCTTTTCCCAATCCTTTTTGAGCTCTTCCATGGCCTGAGACCAGTTCATGTTTTTCTTGGAGGCTTTTGATGTAGACTCTTTGACTTTGTTGACTTCTTCTGGCTGTATGTTTTGTTCTTCTTTGTCACCAAAAGAAAAAATTCCAAAGTCTGAGTTTGAATCTGAGACTGTTTTCACTGCCTATTCATGTTCCCAGCCAATTACTTGACCCTTGAGCTTTTTGTCAGGGTATGAGTGCTTGCAGAGTAGAGGGTACTTTTTCCCAAGTTTGAGGGGCTGCACTGCTATTTTCAGAGCTACCTCTACAGAGCAAGCTCTGCCACACCAGCACTTCCTCTCCCCCAAGAACTGCCAACCAGGATTATGGTCCAGATCTAGGCAGGGTAAAGCAGGCTTTGCACTCCCACTCTAATCTGCCACTTACTTCCTCATACCAGGTGAGCCTGGGGCCAGAAGCAACTGCAGCTGTAGCTCTGGATGAAGTCTCAGAACTACACCACCTCTGCTGTCACTGGGGCTGTGGCTGACCTTGAATGCCTTTCAGTCTGTCCCAGCAGCTTTTCCCACTAACCTGCTCTGTTGTCTTTGGTGTTCGTGGGTTGAGAAATCTGAGAACTGCCACAGCTCACTGATTCAGGGTGCTACACCTATTCTCCCCAGCTCCTGGTCTGGTTGATCTTGGTGTGGCCCGTGCTGGGCTCTGCTCCACTCTGCTCCCAGCTCCGTGTGATAGTCTCTTCCCAGTGACCATCTAGGCTGTTCTGGGCTGGAGCCCTGCTTCCCTTCGCTATTTCATGGGTTCTGCAGCTCTAGAATTTGTTCAGAGCCATTTTTGTAGGTGTTTGGAGGGACCTGGTGGGGAGCTTAAGCAAGTCCCTGCTTTCTAGCCACCATCTTGGCTCTGCCCCACTAATTTCCTCCTTATTAAGATAATTTCCTTTTTAGGTTTATGCAAGTCCTCAATTTCTCCCCCCCTCTGCCCCTGCCCCCCAAAGAGCTATTCACTAACATTACATTTACAAAATAGAATAAAAATAAAGAGACATAACATTAAAATTCCCAGGGGCTATTCCCTAGAATCTTCTAAAGCAGGTTGAGATAACAGCTTCCAGGTAGTTATAACCATTCTTTTAAAAGTCTACTCTCTACATCATTTTGGCCATTTTCAGAGGGAGGCTATCAAGTATTCCCTCAGCATTAAGATCATAGGGTAAAAAGGGAACAGTCTCACCATGTATAATGTGGTGATACTTACCGGGACTCTTCTATCAACAGTACTCACTTCCTGGCCAATAGGCAGGCAAAATCTTGCAACTTCAAATTACTTTCCAGTGACTCCATTTACATTAATCTCCTGAGGCTATAAAAGCTCCACAATTACCATTTCTTTTGTACCTTCTGGATGGGAATAAAGCAAGAAAAGGCAAAGGGGGAAGGAGGAATGTCCAGAAAAAAAACAAGTTGTTTCAAACATAATGTACATTTTGTTTCTTGATGAAAAATTTTGCAGTCCCTTCAAAATTACACAAGCTATACTTGAACATCATCAGAATGCAAGTATGCATGCACATACACATCATAGATGACATTATGAACATCAATAAAAATTAGGATACTTATCATAACATTAAGTGTTTTAAGAGAGAGTTTTTTTGTGAGGGGAGAATGAATGAGGCTTTTAAATCTAACAATGAAAAAAACTAATTTATCAATGCAGATCAGTACCTGGTCCAAAATTTCTAGTGTTGGAGAGGAACCAGAGAAACTAAGAAATGACATGCCTTGCTTGGGGTCACTCAGTCAATATGTCTTAGGAAAGGTTCAGAACCCAGGTTTTTCTGACTCCAAAACCAGCATTCTGCCAACTGTTCCAGGCTTATTGTCCCATTAAAGTTACATATATTAAGAGATAAAAAGAAATCCATATGCAGAGAGATAAATTAAAGGAGATAGAAGACAAGGCAGAGATTAGTGATTAATCTATAAAGC